>NC_042631.1:29814185-30114185 GCF_901001135.1 Rhinatrema bivittatum
GGCACAGGGGTGTGGTCTGGGTGGAGGGTGGGCCGGACAGCCAGGGAAGCTGGCAGCTGGCCGGCACATGGAAGATACTGCTCTTCCAGAGGAGTAGTAAGCATTAAAATAAAAAATTAGGGGCTAGGTAGGGTTAGGTTAGGGGTCGGGAGGAGAGGGGAAAAGGTAGGAAGTTAGGTTCAGGGAAGTTTCCTCTCAGTCCACTCAATTGGTTGCATCGCTGTGAGTAGGTTATAAAATTCCCCCCTGCACGCGAGTTGCGGGCCACCCGCATGAGTGCGTGGATTTTAAAATCCATCACGCACGTGCGTGCGGGCATCAGATTTTATAACATGGGTGTGCATATTATAAAATCAGCATGTCCGTGCGCATGCTGGAAACTGCACGCACAAGGACGCAAGCATGCAGGTCTTAAAATCGACCCCCTCCTTTATTATGTGATATTTTTCATAACATTTATTCTGAGAAATTTGCCTGTTTCAAAAATAAATAAATAAATAAATAATAATGTACAAAGGAATAAGCGTTCACGTGACAGCGTTGAATATTCAGAAAGTACTCCATATATCTTTTTTGCAGCATGAAGAAAAAAACAAAGCTATGGCACAGATGTTTGGTCAATTATATGGCTCAGAAGTTTTGCAGAATGGAGACTTGTGTGTTCATTAGCTTCTCTATCATGGTATTCCAGGTAGCCCGCAGAGGGGAGAGAGATTGTAATTCTATCTTTAACTAAGCATGAAAGGTGACACAGGGAGCTAGCATCCATAGAAGCAAGCTATTAAACAGTTTCTTAGTAGTATGACCTGTTTAGTTAGGGATCAATGAATTTAATATAAACACAGATTGGTAGTGCAGGTGTATAGACTGGCAATCTTAGTATAAACCATGCTTAATACTGTATATAGACAAAAGCTTTTTATGTAGGGATATAGCCAAAGAACTTGCATAATTTTCATGTTTAGACTGGTTGGTCATACCAGCCAAGGGAGCCCAGGTGTTGCTTATGGAACCCAATAAAAACAGTTCACATCTCAAGTATTTGCAGTGATGGCCAAGTGAGTCTATCTACTGGAAGTAGCAGAGACCACAGAAACAAGCTGTGCTAAGTCGAGCTCAACTACGTGGCTATCCTGAGTCACCAAAGAACTCTCTCTGGTTCAGGGGGTGGCCAACTCCGGGCCTTGAGAACCACAAACAGACCAGGTTTCCAGGATATTCACAATGAATGTGCATGAGGTAGATCTGCATATACTGCCTCCATCATATGCAAATCTATCTCGTGCATATTCATTGTGGATACCCTGAAAACTTGGCTTGTTTGTGGCCCTTGAGGACCAGAGGTAGCCACCCCTGCTCTAGTTGTATATCCAGATGGTATCTCTACCACCTTTGTTTACTGAAGCAATTCCTCCTTTTACACTTTGGTTGAATAGGATTTATTTTATGGGTCTAATGTGAGAGTGATCCAAAGATGACGTAGGCTTCAGTTCTCAAGGACCATATAATACCCTTTCTAGAATCTTCCTCCAGCTCCTTTAGAAATTACACACACATGCTTGAAATTGTGGTCATCGTATCAAAACCTGAAAGTTACTTGTCTACTGTTCCCATGGGGTAAGAGCATTTTAAGTGTGCAGCAAGTGAATATTTACAAGGACCTCGATTTTGCTCGAAAGCCATAGAGCATGTACGTGGCACACAAGTCCACTTTGAAAATTAGTGGGAACACGTGGGACCCTCTGGGGCATACATGCGCAGATTGACACCCACTAGGGAGTAGGTGCAAATGTCAATGCATGCATTTACTTGCTTCCTTTAGAAAAATTGAATGCACTTTCGTAAATGGTTTCCCTGCCCCGAACTCCGCCCCCCCGCTCCCCCGGCACGTTTCTTTGCATAGCGCATAAAGATACATGCGGAATCCTTTCTGCACTAGTTTTACATGTACTACCCTGGGGCAATTTTCAAAAGCCCACTTACGCGTATACATCCAAGTTTTAAGTATGCAAATGCTTTTGAAAATCAGGCCCATACTGTGCACAAGAAAGCATCAGCCAGTTGCCTCTCTGTGAATCATTTGGTTCAGAAAGCATAATTTAAAGCAACATTGTTAATGAATTCCAGGGGGCAGATTTGTGGGTCTGTATACACAAAGAACCGCTTCTGTGATATCTGGGATAAATGGAGGGGAGGGGAGAGGAGAGGGTATAAAATAGGGAGGAACCCTGGGTCATCGTGACTGAAGCCTCATGGTGCCATAGCCTGACAGATAGGCCGATTCAATAAAAGGTGCTGGAGAGCCAGAACTCAGAGTTGAGCGCCCGCTCTCCCATTGCACGATTCTGTATTTAAATGAGGCCCAGCGCTACTAAGGAGGCACTAGGGACCTTATAAGAAAATTCCATCAGACGGGGGAAATATGCAGGGTTTTTTTGTCACCAATTAAATTACCTGATTTGAATCTTATGGCTGTTCTAGAGATGCCAGAGACTGAACTGGGTACTCGTTCAACTCTTATTGCTACATTTCTTCTGGAGTCAGACAGAGACTGAGTTTTGAAGTTTTTTCGCCATCGATTGGAAACTTTCCAAAATTTAAAAGTTTGTGTATACCCGGATCTTGCTAGGCAGACCCAAAAGAAGAGGAAGCAGTTCTAGTCATTGAGGCCTTGGGTGTTAAGATTTGGGAGCATTTTTTATTCTTAAATTTCTGTGTAAATGTATTATAAAATACCTGCTCAACTTACTTCTTTTTTGAGCGATAGATCTTCGCCGTTATTGGGCTCTTTCCCATTGTGTCCTAGTTGATCTTGTATATTCAGATATGTACTGTTCATTTTATGCATTATGAGCCTCCCCCACTGCTAATATTTACCTCCTGAAAAATGTATCTTTTTCCTTAGGATGAATTTAGGACTTCTATGAATTGAGGACTAAGATTTTTTAGACTCTTTATTTTTATTACCTTTGGTTTAGTATTGATGTTCATTTTGTTTGTCTCCATGTTTACTGATTCAAGTGGATTCTTGATGTATATATAAGTAAATTCAATAAATAATAATAATACACAGATGAGGGTTCCAAGATGGCCACCAGATGATAGAAGAGCTTGAGGAATGTAAAGATCAGGGAAACGGGGGCTACTACTCCTATCCCAGACCCATTGCAACCGACTATTCAGGGGTTTCTCTACCCGGCCGCTAGTGTGAGTACTCCAGAGGCATCCTTTGCCTTCGGATCCTTGCCCATGAGGAGCAGATGGACCAGTCACCGGACATTCAGACCACGCTTAACCCTGGAGCACCGCTGACCCCCCTCCTTTACCTACAATTCCATGAATTTGGATTTCTCTTCACCACCATGTGGACCGTCAAGTCCTAGATTGGTGGTTTTGGAGGAAAATGCTAATGCTGAGAGAATGACTGTGTTGGCCCCTTCTGCTGGCTTTGAGGCCTCAGCGATTTTGAAGAGCTCTACGCCAGGGACCGATGTGCCAGCCCTCCCATTGGTGAAAATTTCAACTTCAAAAGGTAAAAGTAAAGATTCTGGGGAGTCGAAGCTTGGACAAGAAGATCGAGGTATGGAATTTAAATTAATATGTCCGGCCTTACCGAAGCCATCGGTTATTACTATGGACTCTTTGTGGTCTGCCTTAATGGTTTTTGAAAGGTCTATTTCTTCTTTGGTTGAAGAATCTTCTGCGGGAAGATTTCAAGTTTTGGAACTGGAAACAGATTCTCAGAAAAAGAAAATTTCAGCTCTAGAACTTAAAGTTACCTCTTTACAGCAAAATCAAGACCAGTTAATCAAGCCTGATTTTTCACATTTGTGAAGATTGGAAAACATTGAAAATTCTATCCGCTGTTTAAATCTACGAGTCTTGAATTTTCCCCAATCGAATCCGTCTCCTGCGGACTTAAATATTTTACTGAGATACTAGAAATTCCTCAAGAAATCATGCCTACATTTGCTAAAGTTTATATGACAAAATCCATAAGATCAGATAATTCGGAACAAGTTTTGGATGCAGAACCTGATTTAACACAGCTTTTGGAAACTTCAACTGATATTGTGATAACCAGATGAGACACTCTTTTTTCTTTCATGTGTTTTCTCTCAGGACAGAGATTTGATATTAAGGTCTTTCTTCTGCCATAGGCAATCTTTATTTCTTGGGTATCCTGTCTGGATTTTTCCAGATATTACCCGTTCCACCCAGGAACATAGGAAAAAGTTCCTTCAAATGTATGCAGAGGCTTTGGCGGTGAGGGCTAAATTTAATCTTAGATTCCCTTGCCAATGTATCTTAATTCATCAAAATGTTAAACAAATATATTTCAATCCAGAACATCTATGTATTTATTTAGATTCTTGTACTTCAATTGGCACTGTCTAAAATGTATAAGCTCGACTGCGATAATATAGGTAAATGGCATAGTGGCAGCCTGTTTCATATATTATTACTATTGTATAATTCTGCTCCTGTTATTTTACATTTTGGAACTCCCTTCTATTTCTTTAATATTACAAGAGAGATATGCTATGTTCCTGAAATAAGATAATCACTAAGTGTACCTTTTTTTCTTGTAAAATTCTCTCTTGTATTTTTTCTATAAGCTGTAATACTTGTTAATTTGTGAAAATGCAATAAATAAAATAAAAAAAAAAAAAAAAGATCCTCTTTCTTTCTGATTTATAATTCATTCTGAAGGAGGGATTGGTGCTTCCTGGTCTTTTGGCTAAATCGTGTAGTAATACTTTGGCAGGCCCACCACTATAAATTGGACTGAACAGTGGTGCAATGAATGTCGCACACCCTGCAGCATCAGTGCATGTAAGCTTGGACAGCTGGCAAATGAGCAAGTGAAGACGACTCATGAAGTAGATCCTTTGTAAATCAGAGATGCAGCTAACACCACTCTTGTGAATTGCCTGGAGCACACGCGTGTACAGGTGAGAAATAAGTTAAATACATACATGCAACTCATGTTATATTAATTAAATACATACATGCAATTCATGTTGAGCTACCACTGAAAAGGCCTGAGCTAAATACACAAGAAGTGTAAGAACTCAAATACTCTGTAGGAAAAATAAAGGAAACCTAAGAATAAGTCCAAAAGAGGATGCAAGAGTCAAAAAAACAGGAAAATTGCAATTTTCAGAAATCTAGTTAGTACGTGTTTCAATCTTTTGTGTGAACTGCTCATCAGTCTATCATGTGCTTTACTAATAATTGATAGAATGCTTTTTTGCACAGTTTTTCCGTGCTACTGTAGCAGGCTCGTCGACAGGAAATTAAAAGCGATTTCTCTCTCTTGTTGGTATGTTGGACAATCCCTAGGAACAGAAAAGCACTATGGCCTCACATCACTTGCAGGCATATTATGTTTGTGCTTTACATCAAGGGTGAGCAAGCTGTGGGGGAGGGCACACTGACTGCCCAATCAGGAAAGGAAACCTATCTACACCGTGGAGTCTTTCTGCCGCAGAGGCATTGCAAGCTCAGAAGCTGCCAGGGCATAGTGACATCAGTGTAAGCAGGCCAGGGATTAGCCATGCGTCTCTTTCAGTGGGCCAGGGGGAGAGAAGCTTCTTCTGCTGAGGCGGACCCCAGGTGAGGAGTTGTTTACTCTGCAGCAGGACTGGACAATGGGAGCAGCCACTGCAGTGCCACCCTCAGGCCTCAGCCCAGGAAGAGATGCTGCTGCAGCTGGGTCCCCTATCCAGGGAGAGAGGTCACATCTGTTGCCTGCTGGGGGGGGGGGGGGGGGGGGAGAAGAATGAGCAGAGAGGATGAGGAAGTAGAGGAGACACAGACAGGAGGGTGGGGAAGGGAGAAAAAAAGGCAAAAAGTGTAAATTAATTAAGTAAGCAAATCAAAATATGAAAAAATGAGCAAATTAAGGAAAATACAAAAATAGAAAGAAAAATTAGTAAAATAGTATAAAAGCAAAAAGAAAAAAAAAAAAAAAAAAAGAGGAGGACAGGGCGGGATGGAGTTTTTCTCAGCTCCTAAAAAATATTGCCTGGCACCTAAGTTTTTTTGAAAAAATGTTCTACTCCTTACCATTGTGGTGTGTGTCCTGTGTGCCTGGGTATGTTATGCAGAGCTGGCGCAAGAGTATTTGGCATCCTAGGTGAAACGTTGACCATGCGTCCCCCTCCATTCCCAGCTTACCTATTGGCAACAGCTCCCTTCTTTGGCTTTCCCCCTCTGAGCCTTGAGCCGATGGGATTTTTGCCACTCTGGGCTACTGCCTAGTTTGCCTAATGGAAGCACGGGCCTTGGGGGTTATGGATTGTGTATCACTGTGTTTGTCTAGTGTGCTTTGGGCTGGGTGTACTCTGTGTGTCTATGTCTCTCTCTGTGTCTGGAACATTTCATGACAACTGTGCATGTAAAATTAGGCATATACACCCTGCCTGCGCTTACTTTTCTCTGCATGGGGGGGGGGGGGGGGGAGGGGTTTCCAATGTTACATTGCTAGGTGTTTTATTAAAGCCTTGTTATCTTTGTGCCACATGTGTGAACGCGTGACAGCTCCCAGATGCGCACACGTGCGTGCCGGGTTTGGATCTGGCCAGCTACACCACACCCAGAGCAAGCCACAAAGCAGTTCAGCACTGCAGACGCTCTCTGTACTGCTAAGCAGCGCCATCTGTGACAAACTGCTCCATCTCTGCCTGACAGCCCCTTTGTCTAACACGAGTGCAGAGGGAAGCTTGGCCGCACGGTGCATTAAAGCCTTGCCTTGACCATATCAAACGAGCGAGTCAGGGGACATTTTCCCTTTGTCCAGAAAAGCACAAGAGAGTCTTTTGGGTCCTCAAGATGTTTTGCAAGGCACTCTGTTCCCACATTGATAGTGGAAAAATATGATGTTGTAGGCAGAAATTGGCAATAGTGAAGCTCTCCTTTGAGCATGTTCATAATATCTGTGTTTAATTTAGATGTAAACAGGATCATTTCTTTGGGGAAGTGGCTGTTGCATACATTTTTTTTTTCCTGAGCTTCAGAACTATGGGATTCAGATTTTCTAATAAAGTAGAAGGTATGGTCAAGAAATGTAACTGTCCACAAAATGTCTTTTTTAACTTGCAAAAGCAGAGGGGTAATTCGGAGCTTTTAGGATGGCACTGCAAGTTCAAGAAGAATCTTACACGGTCCCCTGACACGGAACAGTGATTCAACATGCTGCATCAGGAGGGACCTTTAAACCTAGAACGATAGAGGCTACAAGGGAATTGAATGGCACATTTTTTGTGGACTGTTACATTTCTTGACCATAACTTCCACTTTATTGGAAATTCCTGAGCTGGGTTTTGCTCTTTCGCCGTTTGTTTGTGCTGTATTCAGATTTTCTGCCATATAAGGACCTGCTAGGAAAATAATTCTGAAGAATTACAAATGCAATTCTGGTGCTGCAGGATTGATGAGAGCCCTTATTCCCTAGTTATTTTCTGCCATCAGTCCTCGCTGCTAACTTATGTGACATTGTGTGTGGTTTTTTTTTTCCCAGTTCAACTTTTAGACAATTCATAAATCACCCTTGACCACTGGACTTGTTGAAAGAATAGATATTTAGGCCTGCCACATGGTTCGGAGACGGGCCTTCATGCTTGCAAACAGAAAGCACACACCAGAGGCTTGGTTTGGGATTGTGCCTCTCAGGTTGACTGCAGCCGCAAGCACGGAGGAGGAAGCGCTGGGAGTGAGGGAAAGAAACGGGAAGGGCGGAGTCTCAGGCCGCAGCAGCAGGCAGTGGTCAGTCTCAGTCGAAAGGCAGAGTCCTGCAACAGTCCACAGGGAGCTAGGGCGTGGATCCTCATGGGTGGGGGTAGGGAGGGAGGGAGGATGGATAGAGAGGGCCGTGCACTGAGACTCCACTTTTCACTGGAAGACCCTGCACCAAGTTCCAAGCAGAAAGTAGCAAACTCATTGCCTTCCAAGCTTGCTACAAAAAAACTTCCTCTTGGACTAATGCACCTGCAAGGAAATAGGAAAACAACACAATTTCTGATCCCCCCCCCCCCCCCCCCCCCCCCCCGCCTTACACCTCTCCTCAGTGCAGATAATAGCACACATCCCACCTTGGTGGACCCCTCATTGCAAACAGTACCCCCGCAAGGAACACATCTCTTCAATGCATTTAATAGGATAACCCTCCCCCCACCCAGAACACCTCCCCTCAAGTGCAGATAATACACCCACCTCCCACGGGAACGTATTCCCTCAATGCATATAGCAGTATCTCCCAGGGAACACCTCCCCTCAGAGCAAATAATGATACACCCTTTCTCTCCTCACCCAGCCCCGGAACACCTCCCCTCAAAGCAGATAATACACACGTCCCCCGTCCCCCCCATCAGAAACATCTCCTCTCAGAGCAGATAATAATACACGCATTATGCAACCCAGCCCATACTTATAGCCATGTGGAGGGAGGGCAGTTTTCAGCAAAAGTTGATTTACAGGGTTAAAATGACTGTTTACGCATACAAATGGCTTTGGAAATTATGGGCTGCAAATGATGAGCCACCGTGCCCAGTTCTCAGGAAGAGTTTCAGCCCAGCCAGGAAGCAGAAAGGCTGCCGTTACCGGCACCGGAGGCCGCCTTCTTCAGCACGCCTGCAGGGCCGGAGCAAACGTATTTGGCACCCAAGGTCAACCCTTTGGTCATGCACCCCTCTTCCCCAGCTTCCCCGTCAGTGAGAGTTCCAGCACGGTGCTCCCTTATTTGGCAGAATTGTGCCCTCTATGCCTCACGCTGGAAGGATTTCTCTGTCCCCAAGATTTTGGTTCTTTAGTTGGCCGCCTAGTTTGCCTAATGGAAGCACCGGTCCTACACGAATGAGAAGAGACGTTCTTCTATGGTCCCTGCAGCACTTTCCAGGACTGAATTAGTCGACCCTGGCGCGCGCACATACACACGTCTTAGTTCTGCTTTCTTAAATCACTAGTTGCTCTCTTAGAGGTGTCAGGCTCTTTGTTTGAGGAAGACCTCGTCTCTAAATTCTCACCAATTTCTATTTTTGACACACTTGGAGCAACAGCACAATTACAGGGTCTGGGGTGAAGAATTTACCTGTATGAGACTTGAGGGTTCCTTTCTATTGGCATTTTCTTCTTTTTCTCTTCCCGCTCAATCAGAACCAGTTCTGGGATTCACAACTCCCTGGCAGTTTCCCCCTTATTTTAATAGGACTACCCTCTGTTCCCCCATCTGGTCTTTGCAGGCACACTAGGGATGGCAAAGATCTCGGAGCCATAGGCTGGCATAAGGCGTGCCGTGCTGAATTTCACTCTGGCTCCTGCTCCAGCCCTTCCCAAGCAGCATACATAGAAAAGAAGGGAGGGGGACAGAGTAGAGCAAAGAAGAGCTGCTCTGCTCTCTGATACAGCACTTCCCTTCCCGTCACAGCGGTTGCTTTCCTTTTCCAGTTGGCACAGATTAGGGGCAGTGATAGAGTTAGGAGTCGGGAATGAGAGGGGATTGGCTGGGGGCATGTGCCTGTGTGTGAGAGAGACAGGGAAAGGATGGGGGAGAGCAGGAATCAGCACCGTGCGTGTGCACATGGACAGCAGATTGGGGAGGAGATTAGAGAGAGGATGACAATACAAGGGGGAGCAGGATTGAAGGAGGGTAGAGTTACTTCCCTCCTCCTCCAGATCCCCCCCACCATAATTTGAAGCCTCCCATATTTGATCTTGGATTCCTATTTCCCAATTCCTGGAATCTCCCTTCCTTTCTGCCTCTCCCTTTACTCCAGACCCTGGAACCCCAACCCCCCAAACCCCTGATCCCAGATTCCCAATTTTTATCTCCCCCACTCCTTCTCTTTTGATCTTCCCCACCCCAGTCCTCTTCTCCTCCCCTTATTCCTGGTCCTCTCCCTCCTCTCCTCTGAGATCTCCTCACTGTGCTGACTCTTAAGATTCCCTTTTCCTCACCCAACGAAGCAAGAACGAGAGCCCTTTTGCATAGGTAAAACGCATTGTACCTGCCAAAATCAGAACTTTGGTTACTACCAAGCCTGTCCATGGGGGTAAAATGACCCGCAGTTTTCCACAGCAGCGGCAGACTCATGGGTGGCGGGAAAGCGGGCTAGTCAACCATGCACATTGTTGCTGAAGGGAAAATTGCACGTACAGAAAGCAGACACAATGTGCGGATGATTTTTTTTCCTGGGGGCAACAGTCAATGCACAAGCACGGGAGGACTTTTGCTTTGATTCCTGGTGAAAACCCCACGGGTAAAAGTACCCCTGGAGCTTGTACCAACAAGGGCAGTTTTCATGATTGCCCCCACAATAAATTATACAGGCGCAAGAAGCTTGGAAAACTGCTTAATGTTTATAACATAAAAGAAAAGACGGAAGCTTTTGCCCAGATGGCTTTGGAGCTTTGCTAATTCTTGCCGCAGACGCTGCTCCAGAGCTGCTGCGGAGCCATTAGACTGGCCCGGTAATTCTATAGCAATCTCGGTACAGGCACGTGCAGGTGCTCGGCACCTTGAGGCACTAAGCTTAATCACATCCCCAAAAGAGAAAACACTGGAACCAGCAGTCACACCAACTGCACAAGAAAGTAATTAATACATGAAGCCACCCTGACTCAAAACAAGTTTCAACAAAAATGTCTGTAGCACAGGACCATCAGGACTTCTCTCTTTCTCTTTGCAGGAAGGAAACATCTCCATACGCGCCAGCTGCATTGCACTTCGCCAGAAGGAAGAATGAGGGACAAACTTGCTTAAGCAGCACCACAAATAAATAGCTATAGGGCCGAGGCAATAATCCGAGCGTTAAAAAAACTGCGCTGGTTTCCAGTGCACATTGTAAACAGGTTAAATTTTTTTTTTTTTTAAAACTCCGGATGCAGTAAGCTAATGATATCCTAATGCATCAGGAGTTAAAAAAAATGGAGAAAAACTTTAAAATGTGAGTTCGGCACAGGCTGAACGCACACTTTAACTCAGGAAGGGAGGGGGGAGCCATCTGTGACAGCTGCAGCCACCACTTAGGTGTATAAATTGGTATTTATCCAGCTATCTGGGAAGCAACTGCCAGATAGACGGATAAGTCAGCACCTATCCATTTATCTGGCGAGGGTCACCGCTACTTAGCCACATAAGTACTTTATCAGCTAAGTAGCAGTGACCCGCGCCAGATAGACAGATAAGTTGGTACGTATGCGGGGAAGTGGTGGCAGCCGCTATTTACCCAGATAAGTCAATACTATCCGTGGACATTTTATAACGTTTTTCCTCCCTTTTCGGGGGTTTAAGGGCCAGTGCAGTAGCGCTGGAAACAACTCCAGTTCTGACCTGGAGTTAAATTTCCAGCGTTAAAAAAATGTGTGCTGGCTCAATGCAGCCTCTCTGCATTACGGGGGTAGCGCTTAATGCCCTCATGTGCATGGGATTTCCAGGCGAGGGCGCTAAGCAGTACTCCCAGTTAGAAGTGTGCATTTTCTGCAAGCAAAACTCCTTGCAGCATTGGGCATAGGTTTTGTGTGCAGAAAATGCATGCTGAAGAGCAGGCAAGAAGGTGCATTCGACTGAACGCACATTTTAACATTGGCCTGTACGAAGGATATAATACAATAAGCAAAAGTCCTGATGTAGCCTGCACAGTTATTTTGTGCCTCCGGTGTTACTGAGATTTTCAGGCTGTGGAGTGTAGAAGGTGAACAATGTTGTGAGGCAGATGAGCCTGCCGTTCGCTGTCCCCTTAGCCCCCTTCTTGTGCTAGTTAGGGCTTCTGGCTTTGGGTGCTCTTAATTTGGCAAGTTGCTGAGTCTGGCAGGAGCTCTGAGCTGCAGGCTGTGCTGACCTCCTGCAATTGTGGCAACCGTAGAATGGCATTCGCAGTTTTTGGATGATTTCATTCAAAAGCGCAAACATTGCTGTGTTGGAACACGTTACTAGACAGCTGCAGGAGGTCAATGCTGCCTGCAGCACCTGCCTGGCTTTTCAGTTTGCCAAATTAAAAGCAGAAGCCCTATGTGTAGTGCAGTTCTGAGATGTCAGAGCATACTACCCCAGGAGGGATGAAATGAAGACCGAAGCTTCAGCAAGGCAAAATGCAGTCCATATTCTTTTCTGAAGGGATTACTCCCTTGTGATGCACAGTGCTATTGGTGAGGCAATGAGATCAAGGCATAGTGTATGCAAGGGATGAGACATTTAACAACATTTTTGGATTTCTGAAAACATGTCAGCCTTCCTGATTCCTGCATACCATTCGTTTAGACATGGCAGTTTCCTTCTGCTCCTTTGGGTTTCCAGCTCCTTAAGGATCAGTTCCAAGTTTATATGCCGCCATAGCACCTATCACGCTCTTATATGTGTTCATTTTTGATTGGTTTACTTTGGAGCTGGCAAAAAGTGGTATACAGAGAAGGTTTGTTCTTTTGGCCGATCACAATTCTACATTTGTCATCATCTGATTGGTCAGGAGGTATTTGAATAATGGCTGCTTTCCTATTTTGCAATAACACTACGAATTGGTGGCGAATGCCATTACAGCAGTAAGCAAACTTGGATGAAGTAACCAACCCCCTGATGCAGGATTATATCCAAAACGCAACCAATGTCGGGATCTGAACAAAGAAATGCTGTGGGACTGTTTGAAGCAAGTTAAGTAATTTTGGCCATTATACTGTGTTTATATGGAAATTCTAAGCATTGAGTACAATGGGCCTTTAGAAGATATTTTGAAAATCTAAAGGAAGTACACATAAGCGTTTTTATATGCCATAAAAAAAAAAAAAAGTTCAACAAGTGGGGACTTATGATGAGAGTTGTTAGCGGCAATAAGGAGAATTAAAATGCATAAAGAGTTGTATAGTCATAGCGCGATGCCGCTCTTTGAGGCCCTTCAGATTTTAATAAAGTTTCATGGAGGTTTTGGAAACAGTTTGCTTATAGAAATGAGAGCCCCAATCATCTTTTTGCAATTAAATGATCTAGCAGTGTGGTTTTGAGAATACTGCTTCAGCTGAGGGAACAGGTTTTTGTTTTGTATTATACAATAAGTTTTAGCATGTGCCGAAGTCTTGCCAATACTAGTGTGGCCACTTGCACGGTAACCAAAAAACTATCTTGCATGCTGCCAGCTACCTCCCAAAATCACCCATATTAACCGGCCCTAAGTATCAGGTTCAGGATTTCCTTTCTCCAGCCCCCTCCTTTAAAGAATGGTTTCTGTCATCCCTTCCCTTTGCAGCACCCCCTCCAGATCCCCACCCACACCTCTTCTCAAACAATGGCATCAGCTCCCTCTGAGGCATTCCGCTGCCCGTCTCCTCTATGCCTCAGCACTCATGTTGGCCTCCTCCGGGGAGGGTTACCTAAGACTCATCCATCTGGATTGATGCCTTTTACCATTTCAGGGGTGGCCTGGTCCTTTGAATAGTAAAGATATGACAGACCTGCTCAATAAGGGCGAAAGACCTACCCGGGGTTTGTGCATATAAAATCATCATAAACAGCCATTGTGTGGGCCAAGCATATTTTCAGAAGGCCACAAGTACGTACAGCAAAAGTGTGTGTGTGAGTGTGAGTGTGTGTGTGTGTGTTCGTTCCCTGGGTCTACACAAATCTTTTCTCCTTGCAAATGAGACAAAATTAATTATAGGGTATAGATTACCTGCTAACAATTATTAGACAGGTAGATGTAGGGATGGCCATCACTTAATTCTGGGAATGAGCAGGGTACTTTTACGTGACCCAGAGTAGCCACAGTCACAGACAGGATGCTACACTCAATGGACCATTGGTCTGACCCATCATGCTACTTCTTATGAGATTCCATGGGTCCATGCACACTATTCTTCCTTCACTGCTTTGTGCTGCATGGCACAGAGATTTCCCCAAGCCTACAAAACTCACTTTCCTGTTCAGTGCAGGTCTGGGGAGTAGGCCAAGAGTATATAGTTTGCTTAAGAGCCTGCACAGTCCTCTCTCCTGCTAAAAAGGAAAGATTCCTCCAGGCCTGCAAACACTCAACTACTCTTCTCTAGTAGGAGGTATTCTCCTCTAAAAGGTTCTCTGCCATTGGAGCCATGGATTTCTCATCTAAAGGAATCATGAACCATGAACCACTTCTGGGTTGTTTTCAGATAGCGATCTGTAGATCTTTTTCGTATTTAATGGACCATCTCTACTGAAATGTTTAATAACTTTGCATAAAACCGTGAAAAATGGAAATCATTTACATTTGTTTGCATAGTTTGATTGGGGGCTATTGCTTGCCATGAAGCAGATTTAGTATGGCCCACAAAGGCTGGTCTCTATTAACTGCTGTTTGTTAGCATCTCTTAACAGACCATTATACTAGGTGGGCAAAGACTTTAAGCAACAGTACTGTCTAGAATGTTCAAAAGCTGGGCCTGGCTTAAATTTGATTTTGTCCTGCTAATTATATTTTTTTGTTGTTTGATTATGTTTTAGTGTATTACTTTTTAAATTATATCTTTGCTTTATATTCCTTATCAGCTTCGAGTCTATGGGAAAGGTGGTAAATGAAATAAGGATAAATAAAATATGCATTTGCAGTTGACTTCAAGTACCTATGAAACTTGTGACAGTGACTTACGAGCAATAGTTAACATGGCCCTCTAAATAGGATAATTAATTTCCCAGCACACTTATGCTGTGAAATAATATATGATGTAACTGTATAGCTTTGGAAAACTGGCTAAAATTTCAATTTATAAAAACAATCTGGTCAATTTTAAAGGCCCTGCATGCGCCAAAGCTGGGAAATACACAAGTGACTCAGCCTGGCACGCGCTGTGTGGATTTAAAAAAAAAAAAAAAAAAGCTCAGCTACGCACATAAAAAAATGTTTTCACTAAAAGGGGTGGAGCGTAGACTGCCTGTGACTGCACCATGAAGTCTGTGCGTATTTAGATGCACAAGCACGTGCTGGGGTCCCCTACCACTTAACTTTACTTCTGCTATGGACGGCGTATAGGTCATGTAACAAACAAAACTGGGCTATAGTCAGTGGGGCTTTAAAGGTTGGGACTAACAGGGTAAAAGGGAGACAAATTATCCAGGGGGTTTATAGGAAGTCCTCTCCTCTACTGGGATGAACTGGGAAAACAGGTAAATGCGTCTGCGTGCATATCTACTAAAATCCCCCCCACTTACGAGCTCGAGTTGTCATTTGTGTGCAGAAACGTGCGCGCAGTTACGTGCGTATGGCAGATTTTATAGCACATGGAGGCATGTAATAAAATTGCCGCGTCACCTGTGCGGGTTGTAAAATTTACTTCCATATGTATTACCCCACCAATATTAGGCTCTGTTGCTTCCACCATTTAGTTGGTTAACTATTTTTATTTCAGTGCATTTTACTTAATAAAAAGGTGCACTTTTTTTTTTTTTTACTTTCAACCTATTCTGTATTTATTTAATTTAAATCTACTAGGGAGGCTGGCTAAGCAGGGAAAATACTTGGCAGACTAATCTCCCTCCAGCACTGAAACAGAAAGCCCGCTTAAATTTTCTTCTCTTGTTTTGCAGCAGTATAAGGAGGATTTGGATGGAAGTCATAAGAAGAGTTTGGACACACTGGGTGGGCATATTACATACATGGCAGATGTAGGATATAGTATTGCGCACTCTTATGTTACTATGAATAATGAGCTTCACTCCCCCCCCCCACCCCCTTCACTGCTTTTTTTGTTCATCTGGGATGACTCTCTCCATCCTCCAGCTGTATACTTTTTTATAGGTCCATGCTGTAAAAATGTGATTTTTGTTACTGTTTGAGCAAATCTGTACATAATTGTTTGCATTATGTAAAATGTTTTAATTTTTTTTTTGTTTCAGACAAATAGTATACTACACACATGCAGATTTTATCTTCCAAACCCCACTCCAGCTGGAGGAAGTCACTTACTCTCATGTTTTATCACTTTTATTTTCTTCTGTTCTGAAATTTAAATAATTTATAGTCATGCTGATTTTTGCAAAAAAGTAAAACAAATAAATTAATGATTTATTAAAAGCAGTTGTGTATTACTATGAATAAACAGAAAAAGATCTGGGAATAATACAATTGGATTAAAAATAATGAAAACATTATAGAATCGCTAATTAAGGACTTCCAACATTGGAAGTACTCTTGCAAAAATACAGTCTGACATTGATAATCTCAGATCTAATAAAAAAAAAAAGACTTTATAGTTCTATTAGGATAAGTTCTGAATGAATTTGTTTAAAAGTAGTTTTTCCTTCAAGATATATTTTGAATTGATTTTAAATCTGATTTTAAGTTAGCACATTTTTTTTTTTTTTTGCATACTACTGGTTTTTGATATAGATGATTAAATACAAGTTGCTCTTGAAATAGATAATCATGTCAAAACATGGCCATGCTGGACTGTTTGCTTTTCCATAACAATGTAAATGTATTGCCTGTGTTTCAGATTCAGCAACGGGCTGGTCCATGATTTTTTTTAAGTTTGTGAATCCCATGGGATCGCATAAAGCTAGCGTGGCATGAGGACTTTAATCTACTCCATATATAAATGGCTTCTTTCAAACCCGTTTTCTTAGATTTCAGATGACTTACTGCCGCCTGCATTTATTTTTGTAGGATTAAGAGCTGAAGATTACACGAATGAGATTCTCTTCAGGTTTTTATATCTTTCCTTGGACCAACATAAGGATTACACAAACTTTCAAGACCACACAGTGAGGGCCGTACATGGAAAAAAAACAAATTTCCATTTCATTTTTCATTGAGTTCCTTTATTTCATTTTGAAAAGTATATTGTTTTGTTTTTCTCAGGCACTATTTATTTTACAAGACACACTCAATTTTACAACACGTGCTGTTTTTTGAATAGTGTGTGCACTGCAGCGAGATGAAGGGGGAAAAAGATATTTTGTTAATTATTTTTGGTCTCATTTCAGATGGGAAACACAACACAACACAACCAAATATCGTTAATGCTTTCATATCGTTTTAAAATGAATGCACAACCCTCCCCACACAGGCTCCTTCTCAAGGAATACTCATGTACCATGTATCTTTGGATAATTTCTATGCTAGTCTGATAAAAAGTAAGGCAATCTGCGAAGAATCCTGTCTTTCTGCAGTATCACAAAAAATTACCCGAATTCTAAGTTCAATCCTTGTCCGGACACTGCTGCGTGCAATGCAGAGAAATTGCCAACATTTAAAAATGATGGTTTTCAAAAAAGAATAATGAGTGGATTTGGGGACGTTAATTGGAATATTGCTATGTAGCGTGCTGACTGCTTGTTATTGTATTAACAATGTTATCTGTGAGTTTTCTTTTGTATCAACACAACTTTTCATATACAGGTTTGTTAAAATGTCAACATTTTATAAATAAAAAAAAAAATTTATATATAAAACTACTAGAATTCTGTACATCATTGGAATAAGTGATTCATACTTTTAAAGCCTTTGCATAATCTTTGGCTGTATCGAGTTTCTGATTTATGTTTCTTTTGTCTCCCCCCCCCTGGAAAAAAAAACAAAAAAAACAAACCCTTGTAACTCTAAAGGGGTCTTGTCAAAAAAAAAAAGAAAAGAAGGAGAGAGACTACGTGTTGCTTGTGAAAATGGTATCTAATTAGAAATCTGTATCATTCTCAACAGTGGCTGGACCTATTCTTACATACTACAATGGGAAGGGAAAATATACATTTGTAGGCTACTTTGCCTTGGTGATTTTAAAGGAACAGTCTTTGATAAAATGAAACAAAACATGTTTCATTAAATCTCCCGCTATCAGAAGGGGTTGTCCAACCACAGCCTAGATAATTCAAGGGAATGCCATTGGAAGCAGCAAAAGGCAGCCTTCGTATGAAAAGCACTTGGCCCTATCAATCTACAGCAGATGCTTCAGTCAACCATTGGATATTGAAAACATAAATAATGAAACAAAATTTAGAGACAATGGCTTCTAGGCAAGAGGACAAAATGCTCACGGATATTGTCAGTCCCTGAGTAGCCAAGCAGCAAAGGTTCCAGCAACAACAATAGGCCGGAGAAGAATGGAGACAAGTCAGGAGGCCTGAATATGAATAAGGCCCAGAGCTGCACATGCTGCTGTTACCGTAGAAACTAACCTCTCCCCTGAAGAGGTTTGATGGGGCATTGTTTGGAGGACACAAGATGTGTCATACACCAGATGGTCGCGTGCTGTATAACTCAGTTATCTGACAGGACAGAGCAAAGGAATGCCCTCCTGCAAATCTCTTCAGAAGGCTGTGAGTGGGACACCATCTGTTCTTTCAGACTGAAGGCACTTTTGCAAGAAAGGAGAGAGCAAAATTAAAATTAGCCACCATGTCTGATACAGTCACATATCTAGATTTAATTAGCTAAAAACTCTCTTGCTAGGCTTTATTTCTGGTGAATTGCATTTTGCACTAGACTAAGTTCCAGTTACTCACATGGCCAGATTCAGTAAGTTTGCTAATGTTGGTCGTATTATAAAATGCCATCCACAACCGATATAGAAAACCCAGCAGATGAAGCTGAGGATTTTCTCAGCTCAACCACCACTTTGCGTACAGTAGGTACAGAGTTTCTTCCTTTCCAACCTTATCTATAAATGTTTGCCTTGGGGGATCAAAGATTGAGGTAAATGAGTTACATAATACATAAAATGCAAGCTGGTATCACTTGGAGGGAGTCTGCTAAAAATGCTTTCCACTAAGGAATTTAATTATTGCGCTATAGAATGCATGAATGAGAACGCCTAATATAATATACATTTACTAGGAAGTCCTCACCTTCCCTTCATAATCCTCCTGTCATTTAAAAATGACATTTCGTTTTGTGCTGTTTCTAGTCTGCACATTAAAAAAAAATAAAATTAAATGAAAAATTAATAAACGATATGAAAATGTTTTCATTGCACATCCTTACGCCCTAATGCAAATATTTGCACATATTACTATGGTTTCCCTCTCGTTCTTCTCCCTCAGTTCCTGAATTGCACAAACATTTCACTGCAGTCATCTGGTTATAGCAAGATACATTCGGGATGTGTCTACATGAAGTCTGCTGCTTACAAGAAAATATCATTGCACATAAGAGGACTTTTTTATTTGGATTCTTTCTTTTTGCTAGAAATGATTTCAGGAGATGAGGTTGGAGGGGATGCAAATGGGAGAAAGTTCTTATCAGCATGTGCCCCATGGGGGTGTGTGTGACCAAGTGACCAGGGGCTATCCATGCAGGGAGTTTGGAAAGGGCATGAATGCGTAATCAAGGTAGGATAAGTGTGCAAGGGTGGGGGCAGGAGAGTGTGCCTAGAGAGGATGAGCATATGAACTGGTGGGCAAATGTATGGGGTTTAGTAGGGATTGTAAGCAAGTGACCTAGAGTTGGGAATGTAAGCAGATTAAAGGGCAGATTTTCAAAAGGCCATGCGAGTAAAATCCAGCCTTTACGTTCATGGCCGGGCCTAGCACACGCCGTGCCTATTTTCAAAAAGGCCCAGCCACGCGTGGGCCTTTCTGAAAGGGGCAGGCTGGGGGGTGTTTTCTGGGCGGGGTGGCCCGGGGGCGGAGCTAGAAGCGTCTGGTACAGCGGCCATTTGCTGCTCCTGCTCCTTTGCAGGAGCAAAAGGTTGGTTAAAAAAATTAGGGGTAGTTAGGATAGGGATAGGGGGAGGGCAGGATAGGGGAAATGGAAGGGAGATTAGGGTAGGGGGTTGGGAAGGCCCCGATGCATTGCAAATTTTGCAAATTTATACTCCCCCTTGTCCGCGCCAACCTGAAATTTTATACCATGTGCGCGCCAGCGAGCGCATGTTATAAAATCACAAGTCCATGTGCATGCGCAACATGGATTTGCACGCGTACTTTTTGAAAATCTACCCCTAAGCGTGTGAGCAGAAAGTGGAGCATTCAGCAGGGAGGATGGAGTGCACTTGTGGGTGAGTTGGGGGGGAAAAGGAGGCAGAGAGGATTTAGAACTCCCTTCCGTCCCAGGCAATACTTTTATATGAAGAAAACCTTGGGATGCTCTATAATATCACAACCATTAATGGAAGTGATTCTCTAATTATCCAAGGTGCCGAGTGGGCAAAAAGATGCATATTTTATTAGTAGAATAAACCTGCAAGATGCAGCTGGGACGCCTCTAATTTAATTTTCCTGTTTTGACTATTTTTTTTTTAATGGCACAAAGACAGACCTTCACTCTTGATCACTATCCCAGAAAAGCTTTCTATTTCTAGAATGCTGAGATTCATGGTTTTTCAATGATTTAATATATTTATGTGATGGACAGATTGGAAGAAATGTTTTTTGTACATAGAACATTTTATAAGTGCTATAACATTCAAGTAATGCACTTAGGGGTATTTATCAAACTCCTTTAATGGATACCCTGTGGGGTTGTTATTTGTTATTGCTTATACAGATGTGCATTCATTGGACCATTCGTTTCATGGGTATGCGTGTACCTCTCGAATGTATGGCAGATTTGTATCAACAGATGGTCCATGCGGATTCTAATGAGTTATGCGCATACCATCCATTCTTACGTGCATACCATACAATTCGTGAGGTACACGTGTTCCCATGAAACGAACAGCCCAATGAATGCACATCCCTAATTGCTTATTTGTTTCTTTTGCTCTATATGAATATCAATAAGAGATACATAATGTGTGATTTAATGAGGATCAGTGAGACTTTTTCTCCTATAAAACTCAAGTACACAAGAAGCTCAGTTAAAGCACCAAGGGCAGAGGCTGTCTTTTAAAGCAGCAGTATTATTCCCAGTGGGCCTCAAAGTATCAAGCTCCCAATTTGTTAACCTCATTCTTTACACAGTTGGCAAAATTTTTTTTTTGACCCTGCAGTTTCCTCCTGCTTCTCTGTAATTCTAGCTCAATTGGAACCAGGGTTGGCCTTCGTTCACAACTACCCGAGAATTTTATATTCCCTGCCAAGTTACTTTAGTACAGTCCTCAGTTGTGGGGTAGGGAAGCCAAGCACCAGGGCTCCCCTTCCAGGGCCCTGAAAGCATGAGTCCCCCAGTCCGAGTTCTAGGCATTGCCACTGCAGAATGACCAGGACTCCCAGCCCTGGACATCCCGGGGAGTGGCAGGAATCAAACCCAGCTCACTGCACACGGCAGCGGATAGCACTGCAACCGAGCCAATGGGCTGTTCCTATTGATGTTATACTTTTGTGTATTTTTTTTTTCTTTTTCTTCTATGTCTATTTTAAAATAAGAACTTGGAACATTTTGTGTTGCTCTCTGAGATCTGTGTCCTCATGCTATATTTATAAGGCACAGCTTTCTGACTGATCAATATCCATCATCATGTATGTCAGCAATTTTCACTTCCAGAATTTCTGATTTTCAGAATCATCCCAATGAATACAGAAGGGATTCACTGTCATACATTTGGCCTGACAGGAAGGTGATTTGCCTATTCCATTAACTCAGAAAACCAGACGTTGTGTGGCCGCAAGGACCAACGTTGATAGCCATGGACTTCGGTCCATAGTTGTGACACTGGCTACACAATAGTTTCAAAAATACATATTTTGTTTCCAGGATTAAATAAAGATCTGAAACAAAAAATAAGCGCTTTTCAAATATTTATTAGAAATATCTCGGTAGTGCTCTTGGGGAGTCAGTGAAGAGACCAATCTGTGCGCTTGCCTTAAGTAATCTCAGGTACACATGATGGGACTAGCTATAAAACCTGATTCTGGAAGGGATGGTGACCCTTCTATGTCTGCAAGTCATCCCTGGAGGCAACTGTGCATCTCACAGCAATGCTAGCTTTGTAGGGCAGCATAAAAGGGCAGATGAATAAAGACCGCTGAGGAGGTAATGCACATGCTTTTAATCAGGTGGAAAAAGTAAATATAAACAATGTAGTGACCAAGAAAAGCTGCCATCGCCCATGTTTTATTAGGAAATAAGTCAAATCAATGATAATTAACTTGAAATAACACAGAGGCTCGGATGCACCCAATTTGTAGTTGGAAAGGGGGCCGAAGCAAATGGCTATTCAGGCAGGTCAGTAAATAATATCTGCTGTTCAAAAAGCTAAAGCAGACATTATGGGGGAGGCTGACTAGGAGAAAATAAGCATTCAATGATGAATTTTGAGCCCACCCTGTTCCAAGCTGTGGAGTGCATTAGCTGCCTCATCTCCCTCTCCATGAATCTCATTATCCAATACTGGATACGCAAAGTTCCTCTGACAACATCTATCCCCTATAGAAAAAAAAAGCAGGAAAAGCACAGTAAACATGTTCAGGTTGTGACATCGGTGCAACCTAAAGGTAAGAAGCCAAAAACGGCTGCCTATACTTCTAGCTTCACGCTCCTTCATTTATACTCTTTGAAACATTTATTCATCTCAGCATCATAGGAATCAAGAGGTGAAACCTCACATACATGCAAAAGCAAAAATGCTTATCACAGTCAGAACGCAAACTCCCAATGCCTTAGCAAGCTGCTAAGCAGGAGAAACTGTTGGCATGCAAGGTCAACATGTGTCCAAGTGTAAAAAATATAAGAAAAAAATTCCACTTTTTTTTTTTTTTTTTTAACATCTACGCATTTTATTTACTGACATATATATCCTGTCTCCTCAGGGCCTGCATTCACAAGAAACTAGGCACATGCCTTTCTCTTACACACACCATGCAATCCTCAACGCCTGCATTGGTGTCATGGCCTTGCAATCTCTTCCACACCAGCCAGGCAGATTAGGGGCACTGGCTACTGGAGTATTATCTGTTACACACGTGCTCCATCACTACCATCCCCAGCAGTTATGCTGTAATAGAGGTGGCTCTTCCTTCATCTCTCTCCCTCCTGCAAATATCCTACCACTTTCTACAAGACAGCCATCAAATATACTGGCTGGTATAGTGCATTCTATTCTAGGATGCCCTGCCCACTACCCTGTTTAGCAGGGACACATGTCAACAATCATGGATGGAAACATGCTATGTACAAAGAGTGGCTATTGCACTCACCTTTCTTGCCCCATCTGCAAAGCCTCCTGTTTAGAATCACCAAAGAGCAGAGACAGACATGGGCTCTTTAAATGCTGATGGTGTACCATCCTAGAGGGGCTGCTGGATACAGTATAAACACATAGGCATGACATGCTCATGCTCATTGCCTGACAGCGACAGGATGGCAGTCAGCATCTTACCTGGGACCCTCAGCTGCTGCTTTACCACATTCCTACAGCTGGTCTTCCAGGACTAGAACTGAGAAGAGGCGGGTCCTCTTGACAAAGTTTATCTTTCATCTTTCTGTGAGAAGTGTAGAATCCTGTTGCATTGCTGATGGGTCCACTGTGTGCTGCTACAGTGAGAGTGAGTCTTTTTCTCTAGGCTAATACTTTGCTTTGCACTTGTTGGACTAAGTCTACCCAAGTGTCTTTTTTGTATATTTTTTCAGATTGAACCAGACTCCATGAAACAGTTAAAACTGGACTGAGTTTCCTGGATAGGTATAGGTAGGAAGGGGCAAGGGTATTCCGCTAACTGAAGGACAACCCATTCCACCCAAAGCATGGCATGCTCTCTGCTCTTCCACTCCCACCCCAGGAGAGAGGAAATAACGCTAGATTATTATTTTTTCAATACAATAATAGAACTCTTCTTTTTAGCTAACATTTGAAGTCCTTGTTGTTTTCCAAGTCTTGGCGTACACATGAATGCTTCGTCTGGGGGCAGGAACATAAGTGCACATGTATAAGGTGGGTCCAGATGGTGTATACTTATATCAGAGATGGTGAGAAAGAAGGGTGAGGGGAATAATGGTGATGGGTGAGGGGAAGCTTTGAATAATGTGATAAGATTCTTGTGCAGTAGGGGAGGCTCTAGCAAAACCACTTTTCAACAGACAGAACCACAATATTCTGTAGCAACTGTGGTACTATCTATTTACAAAAAGCCAGAAAGGGCTCCAATGGCATAGAATTTTCTGTAACTTTTTTTCCTGAGTTTTTTTTCCCCCTGATTCTATTCCATTAGCACGAGCTGGCTCCCACTGTTTTCCACAGTGGGAGAAGAGAATAAGGAAATGCACAGGGATAATGAGAGCCTCAAGGGGGAAAAAAGAAAAGTTGGCTGGGTTTATTCCAAGCCTTGCGGAGGCAAATAAAAGTCACATTTATCTATGCGGGCGAATAGCCATCTGCTGGCAGAAGTGGAAGCAGAGGGGAGCTGACAGCTGAAATTATAGCTGGGTTATGTCTCCTACTGGCTCAGAATATTTGTATCTGGGCCCTTGCGAATAACCTTTTGAGAGTTTGAAAACACTTTGAATACTGACCAAATATCATCTTTTATGACTGTGGATATCTGGGAAAACCAGTCCACCGATCTTCACCTCCTCCCGGAGGCCAAAACAACTGAGGTTGACTCGATCACAGAACACATCACATAAAAAAATATAACCTCTGAACTGCATTTTACTTATTACAAAACATACCATCCGGTATCCCTGTCAGAGAAATAAGTCCGTTTAACATCAGAATTTAGACAAGTTAGAGCAGCAAGAAAGAAGAGTGCTACCATATTTTTAAATACAACAGGAGGTTGTGCTACAGTTAAAACCTCACAACCGCATACACGACACAAACAAACTTTTAAAAGCAGCTCAGAAACAAACTTGATGTCAGAGTTTCTACGAGTTAGGTTTGAACTGATGCATGCACATGTTTAAAATGTCTCCGATACTTTCACTGTGAAAGAATTTAACTCAGAGCCTGTAACAGAGTGTTTCATTTTGGGTCGATTCCTTGAGTCAACTTGCTTTCAACTCAACAGAGCTAAAAATTCATGTACTTTGATTGTTTTCATATTTTTTTAAAATAAATTTTAAATACCTACTTATCCCTATCATTAAAACTCCCCAAAAACTTTATCTTGGTTATGGAACTTAGCCTCGGCATTCATATTTAAACATTACACTTTTCACACCTAATCCTATATTTACTTTCTAAAGTAACAGACTGTCTACCAAAAACTAATTAAGCTTTTGTACATAATTTTAAATGTTTATTTAAAGTACGCTGTTAGTAACCTAGAAAAATAGAATACAAAAGTATCTCATCTTAGTTGAAAAATATCTTTCTGCACACATATGATTTGAGGTTTGAAGAATGTAGGATAAATTGGCATTTCTTGGGCATCAGAACTCCTATTTGTCTATAAAGCAGCTTTTTTTTCTCCCTCCAAAAAAATATTTCTAAAATTTGAAATGTGAGAAACATTTTCTAATAAAAAAAAAAAAAAACCCCAAAGCAAAAACAAAGTAGATATTCTTGGTTTTACAATAGCTGATTGTGCGCAAAGGAAATCTAATCTCAGTTTGATAGCTAAAACCGATCTAGAGTGAAGACTAGATTTTTCATGTAAATCTTGTCAATATGCATCAAGTGAGGGAGTAACCAAAGTCACTTGGGGATAGAGGGATAGTTGGGGTTAAGGTATTCCAGTGCCTGGGATGTTAAATCTATACGTCAGTACAAAACATACCCAACGCGTTACTTTTTAAACCTTGTTTAGACCTAGCTAGCACAGCTTTACATGCTATCAGTAGATTCAGAAACTAAATGCCCACAACACCCTCTACATTCAAGTATTCTTTTCATAAAATAACTGCACATTCCTAAAACTCTCGTCTCTGAGCTATGCTGCTTTGTCCAGTTATTTCAGAGAACGCAGTAGGAAGCTTGTGATATTTGGTCTTTTCAAGATCATCTGCGCTGTATCAATAACGAACTTAAGAAGAATGCACCACTTTAAAACAAAGCAGAACAAAGGATCTACAGTTTTTTTTTTTGTTTTGGTTTTTTTCTTTTAGATCGATATCCCTTTTTTCTCATTCAAATTATTACTTGTTGCATGTTGCTTCAAGAGCTGCAATTACATCCGTACAGTAGACATTTATTCTTGCCAAGTCGGAGCCTTTAACCATTATTGAGTGAATGTTCTTGGATCCTCAACTTTAAATCTATTAAATTACTTCCTTAGGATATCGTCATCAGCAAGTATTGTTCTTAGGCCATACTGTCATCAGGATATATTGTCCTGCATTCTTCTCGGTATTGTCAGCTGTTCATAAGTTGGGAGGGTGTTGCTTGAAAGGAAGAGATCGGAGGGAAAGGAAGTGTTCCTGTGAGATGATCTGTTGGTTTCTCCTTGCTGGTTTGCCACGAGATGATGGAGTAGGTCAGTAATGAGATTCAGTTTCTGGTCCATTTGTGTCACCTACAAAGACATCAACACTCATGAGTCAGTAGACAAAGTGCAGAGTCCTAGTATCCAGGTTGATTCTGGAAAAAAAAAAAAAAAAGGCTGGATTCTTTGCAGGTTGTCACCTTTTATAGGACAAACTACTATGTACATAGATAACCTGACATTTCAACGGTTTTCTGACACATGCGGCACTGTGACCCTCCCGATGCAGCTGCTTCAGTGAAACACGTACATGTTCGGGGAACAGAGCTGCGTCTGCATTGTAACTGAAATTTGACTTCTAATAAACACCAGCTTGCAAGTGTTACCAAACAAGAAAGCTCTGCCTTCTCTTTTGGAAACTTGATGGTCCTGATACCCCCACCTACATTTTTTCCTTTGACATACTGTGCTGTGAGGCTGATTTCCACTTGTTAGACTGGATACCTTTTTACAGGACCCTCATCAGAATTATGCAAACATAGGGGGCCAGGGCAAAAGAAGTTATTACAGTCTTACTAGGCAGGGGCAATTGAGAGGGCCGGGTGGGCCAACAGAAGAAAACCACTATGCTATTATGTTGCACGGAGGCTTCAGAGACCACAGAAGTCCCCTTCCTTCATGTTCAGATGTCTCAAAAGCTCATGAAAACATTTGGGAATAATTCTTATGCTGGTCCAATTAAAGGTATTACAACCTGCATTGGACCAGCACACAAAAAAGGAGGAAAGATAATTAGACTTGATGGATATATATGTATGTATATACATATGTATATATGTATGAGCCTCATTAATAAATACATAGAAGAAGAGGAATTATAACTAAGCGTCATGCCATCTGTTCTTTAAATCAGAACACACACCGCCTGGAAATGTAGTGTAAAACGTGCTGATTTTAGTTGACGAGCAGAAACATTTGTAAACAGAACTAAGAGAAAGAGTTCCTCGCCAACCTGCTAAAAATAAAATGAATTACCAGAAAACCAAAGTAGGTGGGGGTAGAGTGTAACATCGGGCTTTATTTGCAGATATGGCCTTTTACAAAACGGCCTTGCCCAGTGCACAGGTAAACTTGTGCGTGGATGCCACATCCGTGCATACGTTTACCTAGGGCGCAGTTTGGGCTCACATGTTCGCTTTGTAAAACTGTCAGGAAAATGTTGTGCCTGGTGTAACTTGTGAGGGGTAGATTTGGTGAGGATCCTCTTCAAAGCATAAGCCTGTTTTGAACACTGATATACCTTATGCACATATCTGCGGCATAAATTATAGGGCATGTTTGAAAATTAATCCCTTTGGGGTGAATTTTAAAAGACATTTCCGTGCACAAAACACAGGTTTCTGCAAGCAAATGGCTTTGTTATACAATCTCCCGGGGTTTGGTCATGTCTGCGACCCCATTCTGCGCATACTTTTTTTATGTGCACAAAAACGCTACGTTCTGGAAAGCGGATTTGTAATGGAATTTATGTACATACATTTGATTTTTAAAAGTCTGCAAGTAAATTCACACCCACAAGCCACACGCTGCAAAGAGCAGACATAACTTTGTGCAGTTGAGTTTCTGCTCGTACTCTTTCATTATTTTCAAAGGGAAAATATGCTCATAAGTTTGCCATGAAAACTGATGCAAATTGTGTGGTTCACTGCTGCATAAGTTACCTGCATTGTTACAAAACTACCCTCCTTATGCAAGCTCACAGGACTGCCAAGATCCCTTCCAGAATCCACATCAGAAACATGCAATATTCATTCATATTTGTAATCCCAAATCGTTCTTGGGTCTGTGCTATGATGTTATGCAGTTGCTGCATTAGGCCACTGGTTTTCGTATAAGGGCGCAAATTAGCAATGAAGCTGCTGGAATTACATCTCTGAGCAGGCCAAGGTTCATGCCTGTTCTGGTAACCAAAAGTTATTGGGTAAAAAACTGGCTTCTCCAGAGATCTGATGTGACCATGACTCTGTTTCAACTCTCAGTGGACATAGATGGAAAAAAATCTGGCAAGCGTTATCAATGCTACAGATCTTTGCACCTAAACTTGAGTCACAAAATCTTCAGAGCCAACCTAAACCCTATGGTACACGGTGGCAGGGGGGTGGAATCTACAGAGCTAATTTAAAGCAGTTTATTTATACCTCTGGAAAAGGAAAAGCAAGTTTCCAGATAATGGAATCCTATACAGTAGGCATTTGAAATCCCAGGCTCCGCACAAAACATTAGTGTGTTCAATCAGAACCAGATGAGCACCTCTAGATGGACACAACTTGACTTTTTTTTTTTTTTTTCATTGCACACCAATGATTTCCAAGAAGAGAGAGAGGCAGGGAATCTGGGTAAAAGGCCAAAAAAAGGAGCTATCTTTCATCGGATTTTGCAGTGCAAGACACAAGATAAGGTCAAATTCTGGAGCTGGCGACCATGGTAAGAGAGAAAGGTTTTCATGGCACGGGCTTGGAAGGGATGAATGCTGCGCTGCAGTTTATCTGTTTGTCTGAGGCCCCCAGGAAAATGAGAGGCACCGCCACCGAGTGTGGCTGAATGTGATGGCTGCGGTTGCTGATAAGAGCATTTGTTTCAGCCTCTATTGTTGGTTGGTCTCTGTGGCGATAGCCATAGAAAAGCTGGCCCTAATGGCTTATTTGCTCAGCTTTTGTTTAGTGATCTTTTGTTCGGTTCTCCCAACATTTTTTTTTTTTTTGGTCCTGGGACTGCTGTGCATACGACATTTTATTTTATGTTGCAGTCAGGTACGGCAAATATGCCGCATAGGTCTGGAACCACCTCGAAAACAAGGATTTTTTTTTCTCTCTCTTAGGTGATTATTTAAAAAAAAAATAAATTGAAAATAGGCCCTGTAGTGCTCTCCTCTTCCAAATTTCTCTTGCCGACCTTTCTTGACACCCACAACCTCTGTACAAAGGCTGGGCGATCCAAGATCCCCAACCAGTCAATGATTAGAAAGAAGCATCTTCCAAGGATGAACCCTTTCAAACCGCCAGTCTGCCTTGCCTCCTTCCCTCCATGCTGCGTATGATCATAAGCTCTCTGCCCTGTTTACTGTACATATGAGGCATGTTGACACCCTGAGAGCCCTACCAGGCCATAAAAGTCCCAAGGCCATTGCCAGCAATGATAACAGTTTTAGGAGTGAATTTTCAAAGGGGTTTCTCAAGTAAAAATCGCATGCGCTCGCAGATACGCTATTTTATAACCCTCAAGAGTACACACATTTTTATTTTCATGGGTATATTTTATCATGGAAGAAGGGGTGTTCTGGAATGGGGTTCATAAGGTGCTAATGTACACATTAGCAAGCTTGATTGAACAATTTTATACCTGCTAAGTGACTGTTGCAAGTGAAACTGGACTTGTCCCTTGTCTGCAAGTTTTGAGTGGGAGCTCAGCGTAAAGTGCTTGAGGGTTTAGGTGAGTGACTGGGTGATCTGTGGAGGTATCAATGAAGTGGTGTTTACAAGTTCATGCACAAGTGAGTATTTTTTCAATAGTATATGTACGCACTGTAGAAATTACCTGCCTCCACGTTTTAATTCTGGCTGTTTATTCGTGCCGTATCACAATTATTTCACATGCAAAATATACGCGCATATGTTTATAAAATGGGTAAACAAAGTATGTGATTTCTTGCATTAGAAATATATCTCCATGCTTTTGGAGCAGAAATACGCCGTATTTTATAATCTCTGCATGTCTGGTTACGCTCCCAAGTGCTGTACTGTGGTCAGGTTTGAAAGATGGGCTTTTAAAGCGTAACACAAGTAAGCTATACAATTGTACCCATTAATTTGCCTATCCTTTTCTTCCAGACTGAGGCTTTAGAAGCATTAAGTACAGTCATAAGAAGTGCTATGATGGGTCCATAACTCTGGATGTCAGTTGGAAGCACCAGGGAGATCCTAATGAGGAGCAGTAAGAGTGATATTCCCCTCTGGTACAATGAAAGAGGAGGAAGACAAAAAAGATATACTTTTGAGACTGAAAACCAAACATTTTCAGATCTCTACGCAGAAGCACCGTACTTATGCATCAATACACTTCCTACTGATGGAGAGGACACGCAACCAATGAGAGGACAGCATACAGTAACCTAGTAAATGGAGCATGATAATTAATAATAATATTGTTTGTAAAGCATCATGTAAATTACTAAATGGCTAAACAATAAATACTGTACTACATACATGTGATCTTGCTAGAATACACAGCGCTTTACAAAATGAATCTCCAAGCTTTTAAAGGTCCATGCATAAAAAAAAAAAAGAACAAGTTTCTGAACTAGAGAATGTAATCAACCTGACCAGCCCACCAGGGTACACCTGAAATCCTGATAGGCTAATCTGCTCCACCTCGATCTCAATCACTGCTTGAAGTGCAGACACTCAGAAAACAGAGATGGAAACTAGAAATGTTTCAGACATTGCCACTAAATAATGATTGAAATGTAGCTTATGGAATTTCCCTTTTCTCAGGGAATTTAGTTATTTAAAAATTCTTGTATTCCGCTGCCTCCATACAATAGTTCGGCACAGATTACAATTATCATAAATTTAAAAGACACAATAAAAAAAAATATATAAAATAATAATCAAACACTTAAAATCATTATTGATAAGCTGCAAGTTAAGACAGAAGCATCATCCCAAATACTATCTGGAAAAAGTCTGCCTTCAAAGCTTTTCTAAAGTCTTTTTAACTCCTCTAGCTGCTTCACCTCCTGTGGAATTTTGTTCCATTCACTAGGAGCAACTACAGCAAAAGCACGCCCTCTAGTTCTAGCTAGCTTGAAGTTTCTTACAGATGGAACCTCTAACAAATTAGATTGTGTGGAACGTAAGGCACGGGAGGGAACATACGATCTTAACAAATCACTCAAGGCACAGGAGGGAAAGATCATGTAAAAATTTGAAAACTATGGTCATAAGTCTGAATTTACTTCTCCATTTGATAAGGAGCCAATGTAATTCTCTCAAAATTGGCATTATATGTTGACTTCTGGAAATACCCATCAAAACCCGTGCAGCGGAATTCTGTACCATTTGCATTGCACGCAAAAGGAAAGGAAACGAGATAGGAATTGACATGTTTCATATGTGATTATCACCACAACACTTAACCAACCAGAATTAAAAGGTGAATCCACATTTTTGAACTCCCAAAATATTATTGGATGATCCAATGCCTTAGTATGATCCGTGGAAAACACTGATTTTAGGAGAAGGGCTTACCAACATGTACAAAGTTTGCTAAGCCAATCGAGAACTAATTCATATGCAATATTCAGTGTTTTCTGGCTGCCATCAAACACAGTGAATGGGGAGCAATGGATCAATATTCTTATTTCACTCTCCATCAGCAAATGATCCAACCTGAAGAATAAATTATTTGATGCCTGGTCACAAGACTCCTGTCAGCTTACAAGAATGTGCCTGTCGTAGGGTTGCCAAATTTGGTTGGATCTATTTTTGGAGGTTTCATCTTGGTCCTTACCATCACATGATATGATGATGGTAAGGATTAGACTTATGGTAACACCTTTATTAAGGCAAAAGCTTATGTCACCAGTAGAAAATAAATGTCCTGGTAGGTCAGAATGTGTGGATACATGCAAAATTCAAGGGTGGTATGTCAACTAAATACTGAAAAAAATAATCGATGGAAATTCTGTGAATCTTTTTTTTTTTTTTTTTTTTTTTAAGGTGATGGATTTACTTTACTTTTTAATGCATGTTTAAATGGTTGTGTTACTTTTCATTCGCTTCTTTAAAAAAATGTGTAAAATAGTACATAATATTACAAGATGATTGATACATCCCAAAGTGCATTCATTACTGTATTGCTTTTATTACTTGTTGCAATCTGATTCGAACTACCTTGGACAAGTAGAATAAAAGTCTAAATATAAATTGAGTACTAAAACAATGCACTGTATTTATTTATTGCATTCATGTTGTTATAATTCAGTTTCCTGTAAATGAGTGTTGCCTCTCTCTTTAAAGCTTGAATAAAATGAGCCTTAGCATTATGAACAACGTGGCACGGGACTATGTACAGCCTTCCAGGATGACATGAAATGACAGAGAAGCTGGTAACGAGATAAATATAATTTGATATCTTTTTCTGTCTTTTTTTTCTCCACCCCCCCCCCCTCCCCTTAAGAATCCTACGTTTTCTCTGGGGTTGCCTATCCCAGCCAATAATACTGGGAGACTCCGGGACAATTCTGGAGGGTTGGGGAAACCCCCTTAAGCTTCCCATAGCTATCAAACATGTTGGATCACCACTATGGACTCTCGAGGGCCCCCCTGTCAGCAGTGCAGCGCAGCTTTACCGGCAGAAGGGAGGAAAGGCTACGAGAGTTCTGAAAAATTGTGAACCCTCACTCTCTCCGCCACAGCGCCCCCACCCCCCCCCATAAAAAAAAAATGGCAGCTGCTATAGAAAATCAGAGAAAGTGTATAAGAGCTGTCAAACCACTGCTCCCCCCTCAAGCTGCTCGCATTCATGTGGCCCCCCCGTCTTTTGGTTGGAACATAAAGGGAGGTTACAGGCCAGCAGTTCTAACATCAGGTGCTGGAAAAAGCACTAAGAAGCTATTTTAGGGATTCAAACGAGGGAACACTTGAATAAGCATGAGAAAGGGGCAGCCTCCACAATTTCACAAAAGCCCAACCATGCCTCAGTAACAAGCTGGAATTCTTTGAGGATATTACAGCCAGAATAAACAAAGGGGGATGCAACGGACATCATGTACTTAGAATTTTTGAAAACAAACAATGGAGTTCAGCGGCGGAGGTTAATGTCTGCTGTGGTAGCAGCTGGTGGAGAATCAAACAAGAGATTAGAAAGCTATTTAGAAATATACAAGGCATTATCTAAAGTGCTGAAGATGGGATGAAAATGATTTTTTTTCTTTTTTTTTTGGGGAAGGAGGGACTTAACCCAAGAAAAGGAGACACTGGAATGCCTGTCTTCAGATATAGCCATATATTAAATTAGAGCCAGAGTACAAGGCGACAGCTGTAATGGGGCACATGTATTTTTCTGCCCAGGCAGATGTTACACCGGCACAGAGAGACGGAAGGCACAAGGCTCTCTCTTTGTGTTGCAGTGACTCCCATTATAACATCATTTAGTAACAGGGTGGTGTTGAGTTAGTGCAGAGGCCCAACAAAACACACAAAAGATATTATTGGGGCTTGCAATTATGTCCTTAATGCACAGCACCCCCATTAATCCAGCCTTGGAAAACTGCAAAAGGTGAGCCGGCATGAAATATTACATACACTGGTGAATTGTAACGGCATTCCTTCACCTGCCTATTTTAATTTCCAGACCCAGTGGAGCAATGAATTCCTGTTGTTTATGAACAGATATCCTACGTCTTTTGGCTATTCCAGTAAATTTAAAAAAAAAAAAAAAATGCTGTATTTTCCCGTGTATAAGTCACAGTTTCAGTGATTTCAGTGACTGCGACTTATATACTGTCACAATCTCTCTCTCTCGGCATGTGCTGTTAACCTCGCTGTACAAACAGGTGTGTCTTATACAAAGGGGCGACTTATTTACCAACTTTTTCATCAAAATGGTAATTTATAGGGGGTGCGACATACACCGGAACATAAAAAGAGACAAAAGCGGCCATCTGTTGCACAGATTAGCGTGGGCAGTAACTTTAGTACTGTAAATTGCCATTCAATAAACATTTTCTACCTTAACAAGTTTGGGGCGAGAAGAATCACGAGACACAAACAATCCACCAGATCACTAGCTAATGAGTAAGCACTACTGGTGTATTTTTATTGGACAACTTCTCAATTGTCTGTTTTGGGATGGAAGAAAAGTCAAACATTTTGTCATCTCTCTCTCTCTATATATATATAATACCAAAGTACAATGTCCTATACAGTTTTACAATTAATATGTACATTTCTGCAGTGCCTTGGGCCACTGCTTGAATGGGAGGTATGAAAATAGAAGAACAGGTAGCATATGTTGGACAGTAGCATTAAAAGATGTTTAGAATGTAGGACCATCTGCAGGTTGGGAAAGGGCTCTATGTGTGTGCCTGGAAGCCCCTGGCCCTCTGACAGCGAGCCTGATCTCTGGAGGCTAGGGGAGGCAGACCCGGGGGAGCTGAGGCAAAGAGGTATAATGAGGAGGGGCATAGCAGAGCGTCCCCCACTTCCAGTCCGGCAGCCCCCACGTGCTGCTTTGGAGCAGCAAAGCCTCCAAGGAAGGAGGACCATTAAGCTTGGGGCGGCAGGAAGCGATCCTGGAGCTGGGGGCCTGCCATCCACATGATGCATCGTTCTTTCGCACCAAGGATATCGCGTCAAGGGTGTGCCCAGGAGGAAAGGAATAGGCCTACCGTCATTTCTGGCAGTTCGTTCAATAGAAATGTGTATGGCCGGGAGGCTGGTGGACGTGAGGATTGCTTGGTAACTGGCTTGTCAGCTGTGAAGGGCGGCAGACCTCACACATCAGCTAGTGCCTGGGAGGAGCCGGCTGTTGTAGTCCCAATGACATAAGGGGGTGCTTCCAGAACCTCCACAATAGCAATGCTCAGGAAAGCTCCCAGTCCCACACCCCAGAACCAGACTGAATGCCAGCCTCTCAATGCCTGGATGAGGCTTTAGATTTGTTTGGAACTGGGGAACAGTTTGGGGAAAAGGGGAGCCTATTCCAACAGGATGGGCACCATCTTAAAAAAGGTGGAACGAGGCAGCTAGTGCTAGAAAATAAATAAGGAGATAGAGCAGCTTTTAAATTAGATTTCTGGAGAAATCCAACAGTCGCTCAAGAGCACATGGTTCGAAGTGAGATCTCTTTTAAGGATATTGTTAAATCAAGGAAGTTAGGCTATCCTTATAGAGAAGGCATGATTAAAGATGAAGTAGCTCGGATTGGGGAAGGGGGGGGGGGGACGACAGGAGGAAGAGCAGACAAATAGGTGCTCCCAGTTTACCGGACTCAACTAACATGGGCTCGTGCACGCTGAGTGGAATTGAAAAGCTGAGATACGCTTGCATCTCCTGCAGCGTGCACATCTCGAAATTTTTCAAAAAAGGGATTGGGCAAGGGCGTTTCAGAACGTGAACCTAAGATGTGAGTGTAAATACTGACGCAATTCTGTGTGCGCTGAGGCCCCTGGGCCGCGTAACTTTACTTCTGCTACGGATGCCACGTAAGCGCAAATTTAAAGAAAACTAGGCAGATCTGTCGGATTTTAAGGGTCGGGGCTAACTAGGGGGAGAGTGAAGGCTATCAAACCAGGTGGGGTTTGGAGGGCATCTCTCTTAATTGGGTGTCCTGGGGATGAACTGGTAAAAACTGGGAATAGCGTCAGTGCATGCCCCTTTTAAAATTCCCCAATTTAAGCAGTAGAAGTGGGATGTGTGCGCGGCCAGGCTATTTCATAGCATGCATGCATATGTGCACGTATGTTATAAAATGTCCGTGAACCCGGGCACGGGCTGACATGTTAGCAAGGGTGCCCGCATGTTGGTTTGAAGATTACTGACCCTTTGCGCACGTGTGTTCATTTTTACACGCGCAACTCTTAAAATCCGCCTTTATATCTGAAAACCTATCCACACATAGTTACACCTGCTAATACGCACGGAAGTTCTGATTCTATGCTCTACCTTGCTATGTATCAGATTGGGTTGTGAGTTTGTCTGTTGGCTTAATAAACAGATTAAAAAAAAAAAAGAAATATATTGTTAGTCCAATAAAAATTTAACACCGTATTTACTTTTTTGTCTATGTTTTCTGGTTAACCTTTATTTCTGTGCAGGTATTTCACTCCCCACCTCTGGCCCCTGGAATGCCCCTCTGATATATACAGGGAAAAAAATCCACGCCTACAAGGTGTTTCATGCATATTCTTCCCCGCAAGCTAGGCAGGCAGTTTTGCAAGATGGCATTTGTGTGGCTTAAACGTTAAACTGAAACAAATTCAAAGCTTCAGCTTGGCAAGCCTGCCTGATATTGTATTGGCATCCATTCACAGTTACCAATGAAATTTATGAAACAATGAATTTTTTTTTTTTTTTTACAAATGGAACATTTTGCACCCCTTCCTCTCCGCCCAGCAGACTGATCCGAACCACCACCAGGTGTGCGAAACACACGTCAAACCCCATCAAACCGTACTCATTGCAGTGTGCACTCAATGGCTTGGATGTCGCGCAGGCCAGCAGGGTTTGGGACCCTGAATGGAGAGAGGAAGCTTCCACTGGAAATGTCTGCAGGGCAACGCTGCTTGTACTCAGTGGTTCATTTTCCCCCCCTCTCTCCTTCCTTCAGAAGGATCCCAGGAGAGTGTGGAGAAGTAAGCGGGGCCTGCATTTTCTCTGAATCTCTGGGTAGATTTTGTCCTTGCTGTTAAATGTTAGCTCACCATTTTTGTATCGATTGCTTGGGGTATGGGAGCTAATTTTAATGCGGAAATGTCTGGAATAGTGAAACTAAAGAAAGCCGTGACATACATGGAAGGCCTGGGAGTAATCGTTGCGTCCATCTCTTTTAGTCTTCCGCATTGCAGGAGCAGGGTTTCCCCCCGCTGGCCCTCTTCTCTACTCTTTTGTGTTGCAGGTAGGTGCAATTTGTTATTAATTGGTGGGCCCGTGGGGGGAGGCGGGACGTTAGTTTGACAGGCCCGCCTAAAAGCAAGGTAGTGCATGACGGAAAATGCCATCAATGCTAAGCAGAACAGAGCTGTCTTCGACAGGACGCACCATGGAGGTTAAGGGCTTGCTGCACTCGGAGACTCGTCTAGCCTCCTGCCTGACATTCTCAGCTATTTCAGAAGACACCTGCCTGACCTGGTGTTTGGTAAATCCAATTCCTTATTGCCAGTTCCACCTCTGGCGCAGCTGCAAGCGGTTATGCCTCTGATCTGCTTCGGACAGCCCCTCGGAGGCAGGGGAGGTGGATGAGAAAGCTTCTAAATAATTAAATCTGGCTCAGGCGACGCGGGAAGGAACATACGTATTTATGACTATTTTGGCATGAGCCGGAAACAACAAGCTGACATGGAAAACTGTAACACACCCACTCTTAGGGGCGAATTATCAAAGACAGCCGCCTGTTACGTGCATACAAATAGAGTTAACCTGCCTAGGTAAGTGGATTATCAGCCACCAAAAACGATGCGCGTGCTTTTGGAGCTCACACAAATTTATCAGCTTAAAAAAAAAAAAAAGGGGACTTCTGATGAATACAGGTAACGGCCTTTATCTTTTGTACTCTGTCTTCCTTCTTCGGACTTGCTCAATTTTTCTCAGTGTCTCTTTTCTTTTAAAACTCCTGTTATGCTTCTTTTTTTTTTTTCACGGAAAGAAAACAAATAAAGATTGGTTAAATAAACAAGGGTTTAGGTGAAATATTTATGCTTAGTTGGGTAAACAATTCTTTCTATTTTATAATTGTAGCTTGACCCAACAAGACCTTTTTTTTTTTTTAAAGTGGAATCAGTAATTTATGATTATTATTTTTTTTTTTTATAGATAGGTCAAAGTACATGAGAGGTTTTCTTGGTTGGGGATGGGGGGAGTGGCAATTCTGGCAACATATATTAGATGAGGGATGGCCAACTACAGTCCTCAAGAGCCACAAACAGGCCTAGTTTTCAGGATATAAGCAAAGAAGCAGCCAGAGCTATATTTGCATAAAAGTAGGGGCAGTGCGTGCAAACCTCTCCGATACACATTCATTGTGGATATCCAGAAAACCTGGCTTGCTTGTGGCTTTTGAGGGTTGGCGTTGGCCACCTCTGGATCAGATGCAGACCCATTTACATCTTAACCATTTTCAAGAGCTGCACATGCAGCCGATGTGCCTTTACGCACTCCTGTAGCATCGCCTAAATGTATGTGCAACCAACATAGCAACCACATATTCACGCTCTACCCAAACAACTTAGGTTTGATAACTGCCTTGCTCCGTGCAGCCTTTCCGTGCTTACTTCTGCAGTTAAGAGCCTTAGTGAAAATTTACCCCTAATGCCACAAATTCCATAAAACATTCTATATTCTATAATTATAAATACAATAATACAACATACACAAAATCACACTTAAAACATAAAATATAATAAAACAGATGAACAAGCCAACAAGGGCCAGATTTTAGATTTTGGTGCCTGGCAGAGCACCATGGCGTCCTCCTTTTTAAAGCTGTGCCAGCTCATGGTCCTAAAACAAGCAGAAGCAGGCTCCTTTTCAGCCTGGATATTTGGCACCTAGGCAACTGTCCATGCTTAAATGCAGGTCTGGGGACAACGGCCTGAAATCAAATGCATCTAGCTGAGAACAGACCTCAGTCGAGCCCATCAGGTTTATAGAAAGCATTTCCAAACACTCAGTCATAGGCTTGCATAATACAAAAGAACACTTTGCTTTCCCCTACATGTTAGATAATTAGCTTCGTATTCAAGAACCCAAGAGCAAAATAAATATACTAAATAAGAAAAAACAGAATTCTCTCAGCTGCTCAATATAATAACCAAAAAATACTTATAATCTCATGTGACCAGATGAGATACAATGTTGGACTGCATAAATACTTATCACTCATGTCCAAGGAGTGTGTAATCATAGGTCACATGTAGAAAATGTAAAAAACTTTTTTTTTTTTACTGTGCAGATATATCTTTAGTTTTAAACATTTACTTCCAGATAATATTGACAAATAGAAAGTCTTTTGAAATCTAGAAAATTAATCTTCAAAGAACTCAGGTGTTGAAAGAATCCAAGGTATCAATGCGCCATGTTGATGACAGTGACCGAAAATCCTGCAGTTTTACACTCTCCCCAGTGTCCTCCAACTTCTCCTCTTTCCTTCTCTGCATACATCCACAATAGTGCTAAGAAGTGTCGTTCCTTTCTCTACATCTCCAAAATCTGCCCCTTCCCTCTCTGAGCATAGCGCCAGAACCCTTATCTGCTCTCTTTTCGGCTCCTGCTTGGACTCTTGCAGCCAAACGCTCGTGGGTCTACCACGCCATTACAGCCTGCTCAAAATTCAGCAGCACAACTTAGCTACAGATCATGCCGTTATGATCAGGTAGCTCCTCTTCTCAAATTAATCCGCTGGCTCCCCGAAATTCAAACTTCTTATGCTTGTCTACAAGTGCATTCACTCCACAGGTCCTCATTACCTCTCTCTTCCTCTTAAATCTCCCCTTTCCAAACTTTTTTTTCCATCAGTCAATCTACTCTTACCTGTATCCTTCTCCCACAATGCCAAGCCTTGGTTCCATGCTTTCCATCTTACTGCACTGGATGCCTGGAAAAACTTTCCCCTTCTCTGGCCAGATCTGGAATGAAAACTCATCTCTTCAAGGCTGCTAAGGTTAAAGTCTGCGTGCAGAAAGAACACCCAGACTGAATTATCACATTTGTGGGGAGGCATATACACAAGCTGGGAGCAGGCTTAAACGTGTATGCAGACACTTACATGTAAATGGCTTCTCCACCCCAACGCCAACTCAGAGTGCCTCTGCAGTGCTCGTACAAAAAAGTGTGTGCAAACCCTTCTGCGCACAAACCCCATTTTATGCGTGCACAGGATTTCGAAAAGGAGGCCCTAAATCTTCCTGCTCATGCAAAAAAAAAAAAAGAGTTGCCAATCTAGGCTGGAGAGTGCATTCTCAACTTATTCACAGAACTGGGGTTGGCATCCTCTGCCTATTTGCACAACTCATACATAACCCAAGCTCTGATTTAAATATTTACAGTCACACCACCATATTTCATCTAATATTTAATCCCCACCTATAACCACATACTTTATTCTTCTCCTTAATGCCTCCTATGTGTTCTTGGTTTTATATCTTGTCTGGTGGCCTTAATTAGCTTCCAAGCTCCAAAGGTAGGCAATGTCCACTATGTTTCTCTGAAGGAACCTGTGTATGCTACAGAAATGATGGTGATTATTAATGGTATATGAACATGTTTGCTGATGTTTCTAAATGCTGGTACATGGCGTTGGAGACAGGCATTTAAATCCTCTGATATGATTTTACCGGGGAAAGTGGGAAAAGATGATGGTTAGCCAAGCCATAATTATGGAAAACACTGACTGCGTACCTGGCTACGTGGTGTCCTCTGAACATAGCTGGATATTCAGCAGCTTTCACTTAGCCAGGAGAGTCCCTATTTATCTGGCTAGGTAGCGCTAAATATCGGCCTCCAAGTTTATTAACCAGGAAAGCCAGACTAAGATAAATGCCTTGAGGTGCATATTGAGCGATATGGCAAGTGGGATGTTACCCAGAAGGGTAACTATAGCTGGGATATTTGGCAGGACTTACTTGAGTAAGCTTGCAACTGAATATATCTGACTAAAGTTACCCAAATAGCTGTAGTACAGTGGTTTTTCGCCACCAGACTTACCCGGGTAGCATTCAATCTCTGCATTACCCGGTTAAAAGTTAAGTCTGCTCTCAGAATATCCTGTCCCCACCTGGATAAAATTTTGCTGCTCAGTGGGGTGGGAAATTTAAAACTTGGGGTTTGTTTGGGTAACTCTAAAAGTTATCTGGACAAACTCTTTTGAATATTGACCACCTCGGGGTATTTTTTTTTTTTTTTTTAACTGGAGGCTTGCTGAATTGTGTTTATTGAGCTCTATACTCTTATTACAGCAGAATGCGTGAAAATTGGGAGCTCGTTAGACTATCCCTCGGACCTAACCCAGTTACTTCTCTTTCTTATCAACTATTCTGAAAGGGGGGAATAAAACAACAATATGGAATAGTCAGAGAAAAACCATCACCATAAAATGAGAAAAACTCTAGCAAGAGAAGCTAAAAATTTCTGAAATCAAGGGAGTTAGTCCATTTCCCCTGTAAGTATAATAATGTCCTGGAACAGTCCCGTCAGGGAAGGCTCCTGAGACATCATCCAGAGAGGTCTTTTAAAGATAAGAGGGCTACGGCCCTGACTGCTAGACATACAGCAGGCACAAGAATGGCAGTAAATGCAAGGAGATATCAAAATGATGACCTTAACAGAGCGGACACAAGATTTTCTTTCCGTCATATATTTACAATATATTGACTATATGGAATAGAAAGAACAGCAAAGGCGAGTCTCAGGAAAACAGGTCCAGCTTGTGCAAAACTTCTTGCCTCTCCAACACTAAGCTAACATTTGCTGAAAAATTATTTTCACAGAGCAGAAATGCCTGGTCTTTGCTGTTCACACACAATCTTAACAGTTTCTTCATTCTAATCTTTTTTTTTTTTTTACCTTCAGTTCTAAGTGCTAAGTAGGTTTCAGATAACAGGGCCAGGCCGCCCATGGATTGTTTTTCAGACTGTAGTTCATGCTCTCGTCTCCCACTGATGGAGACACTCTTCCCGGCTTAGTGTATCCTTAAAAAGAAAGTTGCTTCACACAACCAAACAAATGCCCATTTGTGCAATGCTCTTATGTGGCTTCCAGACAGCTACTGCCAAGCAATTAAGTTTGCGGTTGAATCTTGTTTTAGATAAATCAGACGTGACTTGAAGCACATGGAAGTTCTCAAACTCGGCTATTGTCCAAACTCTGCAGGCCTAGGAACCAGACACAGCATCCAACTATGAAGACACCACCACCTCTAAGGAACTGAACCATCCGCATTGTTTTTAAACAAACAAACAAAACAAAAACCCCACACGCTTCTCTCCCATTATTGTTGAAGGCAGCAATGTGTGTTAATTGCGAGCTTACGGTATTTTCTAACTGGGTTGCTACAATATAACTCAAGTTAACAAAACCAGAAATCCTTGTGACAGGTCATCGTGAAAGGTATTGCCTTCAGTTATCAATGAACCCACAGCTGTTCATTTTTTTTCTCTCTCATGCGCGCACAGAGTGTCACTGTTTGCATTCAGATATTGATTTTGCAGGCAACCACACGACTTTATTCAGGCAAGCAAGCGCAATGAAAAGTAGCAGGACAGGCAGACAGCATTCTGGGCTCGCTCATGCCTGCTGCTTCCGGTGTCTCGGAATCCTTGCAGCCACTAGATAGATTATGTCTAAGGCAGAGAGCTTCAGCGAGCAGGTCGGGGCTAACGACGCGTTATTTCTGCAAAACGAATGTACTGAATGAACCAAGGTGGAACTTCAAACTGAATCTTCTATTCTCTGCTTTTATTCTAGCAGATGGAACACAGCAATGAGTCTTTGAACCTCTGTTAAGAAAGCATTACAAAGCATTTACCCACTGAAAAATGCCACCACCTTAAATGTTTTATTAGCTTATAAGTTCCTTGAGACAAGGTGCCCTGCACTCGGCCCAGTCTGAGAAGCCTGTTGAACTGACTTTTTGTGCTCGGCAGTTGTCCCTACTGGGCCCTACCATGTCCCAAGCTTTTATGGTTGATTCCCTGGGGTTTTCTCCCATGTTTACTTGTCTTCCCGCTCTCCCAGTTATTGCATCATCCATCCCTGGCCATGGATGACAGATCACAGCTCCCTCTGGAGCCCAGCATGTGGGCACCCTGGTAAGTAGGCGTCGCTATTCTGTGATGCCTTCAACCTGAGTAGCAGGAGCTGAGCTGAAGAATCAAATCTGGGTCTTCTGCACAGCTCTGCTGTGTAGTCATTCAGCCAAGACCTCCCACAGACCATTGCTGTTGACCTGGCAGTTTCCTCCTGCTCTTCTGAGCTTTCAGATCAACTGGAAACATCCTCCACTGGGTTAGTGTGTCACAAGCTTCCATTCACAACTACCTGGGGGAGGGAAGGAGATTTCCTCTATTTTTATGACCCTCTCAGCCCAGTCATCACAGCAACAGTTCTCAGTCAGGGGCCACAAACTGGTTCCTTCTGGAGCCCAACTAACGTGGATCCCAAGTTTCACCACCAGGTGTCGCGTGGGAGCGTTTCCTCTGCAAAATACCCAACCCCAGCCCAGAAAGTAAAATCCCAGCCTGGGAATTGAACCCAAGTCTTCTGTACAGCACTCTCCTGTCAGCCTGCCCAGCTGACACTGATTTGTAAACACAAGTTCAAATGAACAGGTCCATCTCACGCTTGAGCCAGAAAACCTGGAAATGCACACAGATCAATGCTTTGGACATTTCTCTAAGGTGGAAATATAATAGAGACTGACCACTGTAATACAACATGTTTACATGATTAGCTGGGGATTTGCTTTTCTGACATTAGGAAAAGGATCCTCATTAACCGACTGGGCTTATATTAAAGACTCTTCCTTTCTGCCTGGTTCTCTCTGCCTGCTGTAACCTACAAACCACGGTTGTGTACTACAGCCCCTTATTGCTCACTACAGAGTGCATTTGCAAAGGGGGTCTGTGCATGAAAATAGCACATATGTGGTGAGTGACATGCACATGTGTACAAGCTATTTTATGAATGTCAGGAGTACGTGCATATTTTCAGATTTGAGTGTACATTTTACCGGGGGAAAAAGGGGGCGGTCTAGGGCAGAGTTCAGAAGTATGTGAGATCTGCTCGCATATATTACCAAACTTGTGCCTACACTTTTACACCTGCTATTCTATTCATGCAAGTGAAGTCAGAATTGACTGTAGTTTTTGGATAGGAGGTCTGGGAGAATGAGGAATTGGCTCTGGTCAATCGTACTTACTGATTATGCTAGAGATATCCGCAGCGTTTGATACTGTAAATTACAACATATTAAGTCGACAGGCTTATAGAAATTGGACTATCTGGAAAGGTCCTATCTTGGTTTAAATCATTCCTGTATGACCATTCTTATTGTGTTAAGATCAGAACGTCCAAGTCCAAAACTATTTCTCGTACTTCAGGAGTCCCTCAGGGTTCGTCATTGTCGGCAACGTTGTTTATATGTTGCTGCTCTGTAAACCATGATTGGGCTTAGGCTTAACTTTTTACATGTATGCTGATGGTGTGCAGATTCTTCTTCCCATAAATAACTCTGTTGAAAATACTTTAAAACTCTGGGGTATATATTGAGCTTCCATTCAGCAATTACTTACACACATGAAATGAGTACTAAATAATCAAAAAACAGAAATAATATATTTAAGCAATAGACCGGTGACTAACATAATTACTTCATACAATACTGACTCTTCAACTTTGACCACAGTGGAATCGGCCCAAGACCTAGGAGTGATTCTGGACTCTGAATTAAATATGAGAACAAATATTAGTAATGTGATCAAATACGTTTTCTATAAACTACATATCTTAAAAAGACTGAGACCTCTTTAATATTTTAATGAATTTAGAACTGTTTTACAAGCTCTGCCTTTTTCTAAGTTGGATTATTATAATGCCCTGCTTTTAGGTCTCCCTGATAATACACGGAGACCTCTGCAGTTGTTACAAAATGCTGCCACCAGAGTTTTAACCGGCGCAAAGAAATTCGATCATATTACACCTACTTTAAGAGTTACACTGGTTACCCATAATATACAGGATTGATTATAAAGTTCTTTGCCAAATACATAAATCCATCAATAATGTTAACCCAGAATGGTTAAATGCATCCTTACAAATTCATATCCCACAGAGAAATCTACAATCAGCGAATAAGGGTCTATTAACAATTCCTGACTAAAATCAGAGAGAGAGCAGTGTCTCTAACTGGGCCAGGCTTATGGATCTCTCTTCCTAGTGAATTGAGATTACAACCTAATTATCAGACTTTTAAAAAAAGACTTAAAGACCTGGTTCTTTATAAAGGCCTTTGGAGAAGATATTAAATGAGTGTGTTAAGATTTACATTTTAATCTAAAGCTGTGTTACTAACATATTGAGAGGCCATTATTTTTATTTTTTACTGATATTTGTTTTACCTTTTATTTTTTATTGTATGTTTTGTTTTTAATTTTAGATTTATTTGTACATTGTACATGATTTTATTTGTTAATGATTTTATTGATTTTATTATTTTATATTGTACGGTATCGGATTTATTTTATTGAAATTGTGAACTGGTACGATTGATCACTATAGTACTGGTGCTACTTTTTAAAATACCTGACTCCACGTATAATTCTGGGTGTTTATTTACACCATGTCAAAATTATTTCACATGTAAAAGAGAAGCCTGTAAGTTTATAAAATGGGAAGAGAAAGTGTGTGTTTTCTTGCACTGGAAATATATGCGCACACTGAAACATACACCATACTTTCGAGGCAGAACTATGCGGTATTTTATAAACTATGCAGCTTCTACTGCACAGTTTATAAAATACCTGTACTAATCTCCACACGACAACTTATGCATGCCAATGGTATACCATGGATAGGTTTGAAAATTGGGCTTTATATGAATAAAGAAAACATAAGGATCTACATTTCAAAGCAAAGGGTCTAAAAATAAGTTACTTCAATGAGGATCATATATCCAAAGTATAACAAATTATCAGAAAAATTATTATATATGGAAAAATCTAAAACTTAAAATATTGTAATGCTTGCATTGTACCTGGCAAGTAATCTTAGAGAATTTGTAAGCATGAAATGTCTGTACTAAGTCCATACTTGTTTGAGAGAGATTTATTTACACTAAATGGTTGACAGCATATAACTGCTTGGCTCAGATATCATACAGGTGACAACACATACAGCACTCCGTTGTAAATGCATCTAACAAGCTGTACTCAAGACAGGAGGTGTAGCATCACGCACACACACATGCATAGCACGTGGAATCCTATAAGGAATTGTATTTGCATTGCTGCAAAGTCCAAGGGTGTTTTTGATCCATGGTCTTTGTACCAGTATTGAAAGGGGAAAGGCACACCAGGATGTTCCCCTTTGAAAACCACTGTGAGTACCAAGTACTCATGGACATGGGCACCTGCTTCTTCTGTGGGCACTTTATAAATGGACAATAAAAGGCCTAAATCAGGAAACACAATCAACGGCCACTATTCTCCCTCCTTCCCCGACCTAAGGTGATGAGTGATCACGGACAGGAGGGAGACACAGCTGGGGGATGGTGAGACATGGGATGTGCCAATGGAAGGAAGGTAGATCACAGCTTACATGAGTGTGTGATAGATTGTTATTTCAGGTTTTTATTTTGTATGGATTGTTTTGATGATGATAGTTGTGTATTGATATTTTTATTAGTTCTTTTTTAAATGTTTTAAGAGTTGCCATATTTATGATGAATTTTGCTGTTATATTTTGTTGAAAGTTACTTAAAGCATAATATGGTGAAGTGAGAAATTAAAATAATTAAATAAATGAAGTATGGCTCAGATGAGACTGTACTGAAGGGAACCGACAAAATTCTGATACGAAAAGAAAGTCGTTAAGGGAGGGGGGAATTTTCAAACTGTTCCCATTGGGACAAAGCCCATAGATAGTTTTTACCCAAAGACCTTGCACCAATTTTCAAAGCTAAAGTGCGCACACACTTTTGCATTGAAAGTTGTCATGGATACAAATTACTTTTGCACCATGTTTTCACGTGAGGACCTTTCTCATGGAAAATAATGCACAGATTTGCAAATGCCATCTCTGTGCTTCATTCCCATCTGCTCCAACCCGTTCCCCGCCCCCCCCCCCCCCCGGAACACCCAAATATGACTGAAATTCTGCATGTTGCGGAGCGACATATTTATTTATTTATTATTGCATACTGTTAGCTGTATCAAAGGAAGGCAAATCTTCAGATGACCAATTTGCACACACAACAGGACTTTAAAAGTGTCCTCCAACTCTTGTAGTAAGTTAACTGTCCAATATCCGCAAATGGAAAAGCTACAAGCTGAGATGTAGAAGCTTCCTTACCTACTCATCTTACTATCCTAAAGAAGTAATTTTCAAAGGAAAATGAAAATGTAACATATTGTCTTAGCAATTTTCAAAAGCCCAGTTACCCGCATAACTGAATTACTGGTAGGTTTTACCCTTGTTACGGGTTTTTGAAAATTACTATAATAGGATGTTACATTTATATTTTCTTTTGAAAATTACCATGGAAGTTTATAAGTGGCCTACTAACAAATCAGTAAAAATTCAATCACATTGATAAATATAAAAGTCACAATACAGTAACATCGAATGAGACAATATGAAGCAATAAGCACAGCATAAGAAGTTGGGAAAAGGCATGCTACTGTGAAGCACAAAAGAGACACCTCAGTCCTCAGCACCATCACCGCTGCTTGACCATAAATCCAGAACAGGGCTCTTGTGAGGCACAGCACTAACCCCAGACACCGGCATCAAAGGAAGAGCTGGAGCTGGTGGGGGGCCCAGGACTGCAGAGCACACAGCTGGAAGTGAAGTCAGGAGTGTTCACAGAAGGCGCAAATGACACGTTTGTACCGACAGACGCAGCAAACACTATAGGCTTGTCTACCTATTCTGAAATGTTCCTAAAAATTCAGTAATGGGCTTTGCCCTGAAAGTAAACAAGGGTGGGCAGTGTCTAGGCTTCCTTTGGAGAGTCCCAGAGGTGATGTACTATCCACCATCTGAGCTATGTAGACTTGGGGAAAACGTCCACACCACTACAGTCAAAACCCTGTTTAGAAAGGCCCATTTCAGTCTTAAAATGCAGGCACTGGCTCACAGTCAGAATCAATCCCTCTAAAGCTAGATCCTAGCTTCTAGCCACAGAACGTGACTTCGTAGGATATTCGTTCTTGTTCACCACAATTTCTATCACCTACTTTCTGTGTACCCTACCATCTTCAGCAGAGGTGCATACAAGATCCCCCCACTTATTTGCACCTTGCAATACTTCCTTATTCCCGGGGGAATTCCGCACTGCAAAATTATATATTCTGCGCAAAAGACATAAGAAATTCTGCAAAGTTCTGCACACTTGTCAATAATTTTTGCAAGCCATGCCAGTACCATCCCTGCCTGAGCTGTCACCACCCCCCTCCCCACCGGGGACAGAGGGACCTGGAGCCCTGCTGGACCTGGAGCCCTGCTGGGCCTGCAGCACAGAGCCCAGGCAGCAACCACCGGTGCGACAGCCCTAGATGAAGAACCACAGCTGCAAGCCCCTAGTGATCCCACCAGGCAGGTGCCATGGGCAGCTACCCTAGCAGGCCTGCCCCTTAATCTGGCCCTGGGAGAGAGTGGAAGAGATGGGATGGGAGGGGTAGCAGGTGATAGGAGGAGGAGGAGGGAGAGGATTCAGGACTGGGAAGGGTTAGGAGGGGGGAAACAAGATGGGCAGGAAAACAAAGCCAAAGAAAGGGGTTTCCATGGGGCTAAAAAATAAATGACTCGCAGGCCCAGAACGATGATCCAGATGTTCAAGTCTCATCTTCCAAGGGCAGTACAAACAGGTGGTCTGGCTGCAGACTGAGAACCTGCTTTCCTGCTTTGGCTCTTCCTCCCTCTTGCGCGCTCAAGCCTGGCTCTGCTGGAGTCAGACGTCCGCTCCCCCCCCAGTCCTTCCTGCGGGCTCGCGGAGCCTACTCCATGCAGACGTGTCTGTCTGCTTCAGCTGACAGCTGCGCCTGGTGGCCCCCCCCCCCCTCTTCTGCGAGCCCACGCATGGCGGTGGCTCTTCTGTTCAGAGGCCCTTTCTCTGCCGGCGGCCTCACACTGCCACATACTCCCGCGAGGCTGCCTGTGCAGTGGGCCTGTTCCGGGCTTTCGCGGAGTCCGTCTCTTCTGCTGGGCACGTGTTGCTGGGCTCTACATATTGCTGTGCTCCTACGAGCCCGTGCTCTTTGTGGGCACGGCTGGAATGACATTTGTTTTTTTGCCGGGGCCTTGCTGCATCAGGAGATTCTAAGTGGTCTGTGCAAGGGAGGAGTTCTGCACAAATTCTGCACAGCTTCCCCCAGGAACTCTCCCGTCCCATCTCTAAATTCGTATATTCTAAGGAGTAAGTGGTGAACAATACACATTTATGGGCATAGTGACCAGTTTCTATAGTAAATCATTTTTACAGAAATTCTTCTCTTTGCTATTGCCAACATGCAATCAGACAACTTCAGGGTTAGGCGTGCAAAAATCAAAATCCAGGGAGAAGATAATCCCTGGGCTGTTCAATGGAGAGTGCAGTGTACTTTTGATTTTAACTCGTGCCTTGCTAAACCCATGGATTTTAAATTGCACTCGCCATGTATCCCTGCTTCCTTCCTCCGATAATTTCAAGGGATGGGCATTTGGGAGAAACAAAATAGGAAATGGAATGAGTTGAACTCTGACGAAATTTCGTTGGAATCTCGTTTCGTTTTGAAAAACTATTAAAAAAAAAAAAAGTCACCAGTCGAGCCTAGGCCAAATCTCTCTCATATACATTCCCTGTGGATATCCTGAAATGCAGCTGGGGGTGGGGGCCCCAGGACAGGTTTAGGAAGCCCTGTTCTAGTTATATTTCTGGTATGGGGGTAGTGATGGTGCACGGATGACAACGCAGAAGGTTTGCATGCCGAGAGTTTTCCTTTTAACTCTTATTTCTTCGGTACAAAGTCATCAAGGCAGGACGCACATCAGACAGGTCATAATCGCAGGGCCCAAAACTTTGTTTTAATTTCCACCTCTCGGGGGGGGGGGGGGGGGGGAAGGGACCATCTCAAAACAATCTCATTTCCCATTTATTGGAGAATAATGCATGGAGGAAAGCAATTACAGCTTCTCCCCACCCTCTCTTTCATCGGTTCTTTTTTTCTTTTAAGGGTCTCAATCTACTCCTCATTTGCAACTTGATTGCAACTAAGATGATAAAAAACAAAACAATAAATGCTGCTTTATAATCTTAATTGCTTTAGAAAATTAATAAGAGTGACTTACACAGCTCTTTTATTTTTTTTTTAAGGCAATTAGTGCATAGCTAGTCAAACTCAGCGACAGCCACGGGTGATTAAACCAATGAGAACATGAATTTGTGTTTGATGTGGTTATGAGTTCCCTCTATTTCCTTTCCTCCCTCCCCCAAGGAAAAAAAAAATAAAAAAGGTTTCTTTCACGGTAGGGCAAGCCCAGAATGCACAATTGGACCGTAAGATACTCGGGCACCCCTGGGGAATGGAGGAGTGCACGAAAGCAGAATTTCTGAAGGGTCCTGAAGTTTCAAGTTCCTACGAACAAGATGAGATGCTTGTGTGGCAATTTATTCTGAAAGTAACGCAGGCTCGGTTGTCAGTGGAGATGCTCCCAGCTTTCACCCTTGGGGGGGGGGGGGGTGTGTGTGTGTCAAGATTTACGCCAGGCAGGTCTGCATACTCCTGGCACAAAAAAGCTCAGGGATTTTCTTCTGCCGTTTTAACGTAAAAGGTGTACAGGTGGTATCTGCTAGTTTGTCGATCCATTGACTGTTTACTAGGGGTGTGCATGGGAAAAATTTAGCTTTGTTTTCCTTTTTTTTTTTCCTGCTGTGTTTATAAATTTTTGTTTTGTTACTTACACACATAAAATGCATTTTTATGCATGTAAATACGATTTTATGCACATAAATGTATGTGTGTAAAGTAAGTATTTATTTTATTTATTTAAAAACTTTTCTATACCGTTGCCAAGTTAAATACCATCGCAACGGTTTACATGTAGGCACATATTTAATGTTAAATGAAACAAAGCAAATGCTCATTCCTCTGCTTACCAAAACTCACCAGGATAGCTCTAGCTGCCTCTTGTAATGATTTATTTATAGTGCCACCAGGATATATATATTGCATTATACAAGAAATTTCAACAGGGTTTCAAACCTCCCTGTCATCAAGAATTTATAATCCAGGCCTGCACACACAGATGTTCAAATGACTCACTCAAGATCGCATTCTGAAAGGTAAGACTTATTGATATGACCTGCATTTATAATTTATCTTTGGCTATTTTCAGCCAATTAAGGCAAAACTACACTGTGTTCATAAAGTTCAGGAAGTGTCTGAAACTATGTCCATGAATTTCCAAGTGAGATTGAAAGCATGAGGCCATCTGTACCTGGGGCATGCATCAACTTCCATTAATGCACACCTTGTCTAGGTTATTATCTACTTCTGGTTTATCAATGGAAGACTGACAGTTTGATTGTTGATCCTCTCTCTTCCTTAGAACAGCACTTGTCACTTGACCTGCAAAAGCATTGGAAATGTAGCTCTTAGTGGAATTTTAAAAAGTCAATGGCTGGAATATGGGTAGTGATCATCAGCCACTCATGGTGATCACAGCCCTTGGAGATTCCTAACCCGTTATCAGCTGGCTTGCGCAACATCAAGATGCATTTCAGATGATTAACCTTATATAAAGGAAAAATGGCCTTCTCCCTTCATTCCAAACTTCCTCCTCAATACAGTCCTCAGGCAATGTCTAATGATACAAAGAGGCATTCTCCTTTTTACATTTTACTTTAAAAAATGGTTAAATTACAAATAAACAGACTTTTCCATTTAAGAGTGCATTGGGACTCCTTGACTCAAACCCAACTCTGGCACCACACTGAAAGCCTATGTGCAACCTGTCTCCTCACCCTGCCACATGGGAGCCCAATAAATTAGTGTACAAAGCATACCAGAGTCCCAAAAGCTGTGGAAAAAGTTGTAATACAGGTTGTGCGCCATCTGCAGATAAGGTTTTCAATAAAAGCTGTTTCTACGGTACGTCAGTTACAGAATACTAGAGGCCAGAGCGAAACTTCTCACTCCACAAACTGCAGCCATCCTCTCTCTGTGGCCAATATCATTAATAGACGAGGCTTGCATATAGAGGTGAACAAAAGGTCTTTCCATGTGTAGAAAATGACTTCGAGATGACCTTTGTTAAAAGTCCTACAGCCAGGAAAAAAACTGCTTTGTGTGTTCACTGAACACCTGCGGTAATCATCCAGTGCACTAACCTGGGGTCACTGCTCATGGGAAAGGTCTTAAATCACCCATTGTGAGGGGCAAACACCACCCCTGTTACTGCAGCCGGAGACCAGAACAACCTTGCAAAATATTAAAGAACATTTGATGGAGCACAAATCTTTGCACCCAGCAGGGTTGTCTGTGGACCAGGCCTTGTATACATTATAGTGATGGAAAAAAATGTACTAACACGCTGGGCCTTATTTAAAAAAACAAAACAAAAGAACCTTGTCCTCATTCTGTACCTATGAAAAGAATCTGTACTGAATAAGGCCTGATACATCTGCATTAAAAAAAACAATTACAGCGGTAGCTAGTTTCTTCCTAAAATCTATATATTGCAGATGAAAATATTACACACATGGACAGGCAGGATTTCAATAATTTGATCCTCTGTGCCTCCTAGTGAGAGAAAAGGCTATGGTTGACACGTGGCAGAACGTTTTATGCCCATTCTTATTTAAAACACATTGTTTATATAATTAATAGTCTTGACTCTTCATATGTTACTGAGGAAAGCAGAGAGAATAATGGTGTAAGTATAGGGAAAGATGGGGAAAGGACAGCCCATCAAGGCTCCAATAGGAGATAAGATCTGGTTTAGGGAGCATAGAAATAAAGGTAAAAAAGAAAAAAGAAAAAAAAATATGCATCAGGTGGTACCTTTTTTTGGACTAACTTAATACATTTCTTGACTAGTTTTTGAGAGCTAAAACTCTCTTCTTCTAGTCAGATGACATTACCACATGTGGCTGCCTTCATGAGAATATGTGAGCATAAACAGCAATGGCTGCCACCATGAAGGATGCCACAGTTGATATTTATCATGACAGGAAGTTTTGTTAACTCGACGCCATATGAAAGCTATGCAACATTGGCAGACACATTCTCCCGAAGCAGGAAGAGATCTTCCGAAACATGTGCCGTGTAGGAGTTTATTGAACTGGACTCAGCATTTGGTCTTTCATTACATCTGAAAAGCTTTGGGAATGTCTTACAAATAGCGTGCTCTAAATAGAGATAAGTGTCTATTATTTGCATATTTAAAATTATTATAAAAATTGCATTTATGGATAAGGACCCTGGTTATAATGTTGGGTACTCACAACAAATAGTTGCTCAATGAGCTGCAAGTGATGTTAGTAGCTCCAATATGAAGATCCTATATCAAAAGATTAAGGCTCCTTACCAATTTGTGGCACAAAAATACATTTAAACAGGAGGGAGTTCACGTTACGCATTGTACTTTTTTCTTAAATCCTCAGTCTTAATTATTTGGACAGTATGCCATACATAGGACATTCCAATGATAGGGTGAGGGAGAAGGGGTGGTTTGATGGGTGATCAGAAGGTGACAAGCATGCAGAACAATTATTATGGCTTATAATGTGCTAGGGAAACCTAGGTCTCTGTTGAATCCATTTTTGTCAGTTCCAAAGTACCTAAATCATTTTAACTTCAAAAGTCTTGCAATCCTGCATGGTTTTAAATTTTCCTTTGATTATCCTGATCATAAGATCAAGTTTAGAAAGGTAAGCAAGGTATTTGATTTGTGGGCCTATATGTAAATGAAGATGTCCATAAGGAGGGAGGAGTGTGAGAGGAGTTCCTCCAATGTGGCCCTCCCTTCAACATCCAGGAACTTTGCCTGGTGTCGGCGCTGCTGGCTGATGTCACCTGGGGCCAGAGACAAGATCGCAGTGTGAAGTGGCACACGCCCCTTTGGCCAGTTTTTGGAGGAACTTTCTCTCTTTACATTTCTTTGATTCTACAGCTAACATGAGCAAGAAGAGAAAAGGTAGTTTTAGACCCATCCTGTCTATGTCTCACTCTACCCCTCTACAAATCCAGCCAATTTTGGAATCCTTTAACTTTACTAGTCATGACGGGACATAATGAACGTGGGAGCTGCTGCGATTTCTGGCTCCGTTCTGTTTGAGACTTTGATCTCTGACTCCCTTTTGCCTGGATCCCCTGCAGTTGCCAAGTATATTTCCTCTTGACACCTAGGGGGATTAGGGAGCAAACCACGGGTACTCCTCATCTGTCCCCTGATGGGAGGTCTCAGTTGGAATGAGGTGATATATCATCTACTCCTCAATTAGGAGCTATACCTGCTTTAATAACTTTGGACAGTAGCTACTAAATTGGAGTTGGCTCTTCCTGCTAGGATCGATTCAGTCTTGGGATCACTGGGGAATCTGTCTACGCAAGTAAACGGGCACTCTCAGCTCATCTCAGCTTTAAAGGGGAAGATTAACTGTTAATGAAACCTGTTCCAGTTTGTGCGATACCACTGACTCCTTGATTAAGGACACTCAGTTTTTACACAGAGAGACTGAGAGCATGGACAATTATTTGAGGTTTTTAAATTTTCCTTGATGTGTATTGGTTAGAAGATTCTATTTGGGTTTTCTAAAAGTCTTCAGAGAAGTAATTCCTGAAAGAATTAAAGCTTACCTTCCTGAAAGTAAAGCCGATAACATAATTTTGAAGATGTTGAGATTAAGTCAAAAAAGGATTCTCTTGATTTAATTCCGTTTTTAGAGGAATCCAATTCAAATATTGAAGATAGGACTGCCCTCTTAGCAGCATTTGCTCGTGAATATGACAAACAGTGGAACCTGAAACTGTTTTTCAGTTTCAAAGAGTCCACCTTTTTTGGGCAGAAGACTGCAGTATTCCCAGATGTAGTTGACGCAGGCACGTAGAGGATTATTTCTAATTAAGAAACCCAGAGTTTTAGCCCCAGGTGCTTTCAATTTGTTAAAATTTCCTTGTAAATGCCTCATTAAATTCCAGGGAATTAGCTATACCTTTTTTTTTTATCCCATTCAGTTAGAGAACTTCTTACAAAATATGCCTGCTCCTGTTAATGGCATCGCTGTTAAGTAAATCCTGGACGAGCTGTAATAAGAATTGGTACTAGGTTTGTCTTGTTGTTCTAAATTGACATTACTCATTCTCTCCGTGATGTGGTTTGATTGATTATTGGATTTTCTTTGTTCTGTTTGAATATGTTTGAAATGTTTTTCTTTTGGTTTCTTAAATCAAGATTCTCTCTTGAATAATGTAAAAACCTTAATAAAAAGTAAATTGGGGGGGGGGGGGGGGGAGAAGAAAGATGACCTTAAGGATTATGCAGGAAGATGTGGCGCTATTCTGGAACAGTGACAACTAGCGTACATCGTGCCAGATGTAAACATATTTAAAACAGGCATAAGAGAGAAAAAGATCTGCGACTGTACAAACACCACAAATCAAGGGTAATTTTTGTAACACTGAGCATAATTTAAGCTTGGCAAATAGGCGCACAAGTTACACTAATTTTCACAGCGGGCTTCCACCCACAAGTCTGCTTTGAAAACTATCCCACCAAATCTATCCACACAAGCTACACCTGCTAAATCATGCACACAAACCTTTCATGAAAATGTACGTGCATATGTTTTAAAATGCATAAGTACGGGCATAAAGTCCAAACTCCGCTCAGTCCAGGAAAACCTGAGCATGAACATGACACAAGTTCACCTGTGGATCAAGCCAGCAACTTTGTAAAAGGCCATTTCTGCACGTAAAAGCGTTTTGCCCCGGAAATGCTTTGGCAAGTTACCCTCATAATTTTAACCAGGTAAATTCATTTAAATTCTGGTGGACATATACAGAGGAAGACAGCTGACTGTTAAAAAGAGGATCAGAAGAGCAATGAAAAACAATGATTAAACGTCAATGGCTAAAGTGATTCATAAAGCAGAAATAAAGTTTTGTAAAGATTAAAAAGTGAAAACATCGGTCCAGTTATGACTGAGCCTCTGGTTCATTCAGAGTGTTCTGTGGGGATCATGAATTCTGCGCCCTGGTGAAGTCCATGCTTGTTAGCAGACAGGAGGCTTGTGCCTTTTGGTTCCCATAGAGGGGCCCAAGTTGGAAGAGCTGCTGCCCAATAGGTGTTCTGGTTTCTGAGCCGTATATTGTGAATCTGTGATGCACCGAGGCAGTCTCTGGACACAAAACAGAACTGTTGGAGTAAGTCAAGAGGCCCATTCTGGCAGTAACTAGAGAAGATAGCACTCTGTACTGGAATAACTGGGAGATATATATATATATATATATATATATATATATATATAAGCTATTTCCTGTTACTGCTTTGGGTTTCAGCTCAATCGAAATCAGGACTAGGATGTGCCTTCATTCACAATTACCAGGTGATTTTTTTCCAATATTTTATATTTCCTCCTAACTTACTTTATTTCAGTCACTGCAGTGGCAGTCCTAGGCCAAAGGCCCTGCCCCAGGGCTCCATCTAGAACCCAGCAAATCATGGGTCCTGAACCTGGCCACCAGGTGTCACCCTTGAGCGATGAGCATGACTAGCAGGGGACTGTGACTGCTGCCTCTATAGCAGCACTGCCACTGAGCTAGTGGACCCAGGCCATTTTTCATGTTTTTAAATAGATAAGTAAAGAACTGGATTAGAAACATGGAAACGCGACGGCAGAAAGAGACCAGAAAAAGGAAGTCTCACCAGGGTCTTATACAGGGCAAGATCACTTCCTTTTTCTGCTGACCGTTCCCCTCCCTACGCACTGAAGCATCTTTCTGAAAGATTTCACAACCTACAAAACATGCACATTACTCATAGATCACATCCAAGAGTTTTTTTTAATTTTTTTTTTAGACCATACAAGTCTTGGCACATCATTATCTCTGGGTGATTTGTGGGGAAAAGGGTCACAATCTGTAAATTGCCCAGCTTTCTGTGGTACCAATACAGAACTGTTTCCTTCCTGCTTCAGTACCGAGGGGGCAGAGCTTCAACGAGTGGTGAGCGTGTGCTGACTGTCGCCACCACTTCCCTGCTTTGTGGGAGTAGGGGGAAGCAGTGGCTGGAGGGGAGGGGGGGTGGAGAGGAGGCTTTCTAGTTTATTTCGGTCAGTATCTGGGGGTCGTGTGAACTTTCAGGTGATAAAATGAAGTCATATTGGATAAAAAATTTGAGAAATGCTAATCTAACTCCAGAAGACAGACTAACCTTTCAATGGGAATGTAAAACCCCCGTCCTGTGTTTTAAAACAAAGTCTGATTTGCAGAGGATTTTAAAGGGCCAGATTATATTGTGAAAAGAAACCGAGGTAACAATAGAATACACAATAGAATCTGAGAAACCCGAAATGCTGAGAAAGGTGAAAATAAATAATTTAGGGTGATTCTTCCTGCTCACCCTTTTTTTTTTAATCTACTTTCAGAAGGGAAGGCAGTTTAAGAGATTGCTGTGTCTGTATGTCTTTCCTGCCAATAACTTTCGTGTTTGATGTCTTACACCAACTTTTCGGGACATGTCAGGGTCTTGACAAGAGTATTTGTGGGGGGAGATCTGTGAATACCCAGGCATCCTGGAAAGCAGGATTCATTTGTTCTGTGCATAACTTTTCTTATTGCACGACAGCTTGTGAACCTTATAAAACCAGCTTATTAAAACCAGGAAAAAAGCTTAAAGTTAAATGAGCAAACAGTTAAAGTTTCAAGAATAAATACCTCAATCATTAAAATGCAATGTGAAATTAATGTAAAGCATGCGGGTTTGTCTGATGTGCAAATTTTATATGTTTACCTTGCATTTACAGAAATTCTCTGGAGAATGTGTACAAAATGCCTAGTGCTAAAGAATAATCCCAGGCTTGTAAAAGTAGGAAGTTAAATCCCTTCTCAGCCCCTGAAGTAGAGAGGGCTGAGTCAGCAGTTACTGAGACACACAAACATCTCCTTCACCCCCTCCATTCATCACGTTCCTTGGAAAAATGCCATTAAAAGCACAACGTTTTCCAAAACAACTCGCCGTTCTAGCAGGCCACGATAATACATGCTGTGTTTCATGCCAAGCGACCAGTGAGGGCAGCTGTTCTCTTGTTAATGCAGAGAAAACTTTCTTTTCAGATCGTGCACCGGGCAGGCTTTACTATAACGAATTGACTCCGAATCGGCGGCAGCGCTGGTCTTCGAGGCAGAGAAGAACAGTAAGATGGGGTATTGTGTGGGTTAAGTTCTGGTCTCGTCCCGGATGGGGTCTGTTTCATGCCACACGCCTGGAGCCGCATGGTACCATTTACCGATAGACTACATCCATGGCAGAATACAGTTAGCGGGTCATTTTCAGCCAATGAAAACTGTGGATACGTCTTCCCCGCAGACTTTATGCCGGGAAAACTACTACACACATTTATACCCACTAATGTATGTGCCTGGATTCCCCAGCAGAATACATCCAATCCCCACCTAGACTTCACCCTCACTCTCCGGAATGCTTCTCCAACATGCAACGAAAAATACGCATGAACAAGGTGGGCAGTTTTACAAGACGGTGCTTCACCCTCATTAGTGCCTTTCAAAATTACTCTTAGGGCCCTACTAAGCATTTAGCCCATAGAGACAGAATGGGATGTAAATGGCTTCCTTAGATTGCAAGGTTATTTAGGAGACGACATCACTGTTTGCAATATTGATCAGACTGGGTCATGGTAGTCGTGGTCGCTCTCTTAATTTAGATTATTTTTTTTTTTTTAACCAATTTTATTTTGCTTTGCGAAAATAAATACTGGTGCCAGGTTCTTCTGGAAAATTCTCTTGGGAAATGTATGAGTGTGTAAGGTGCCTGAGAGTCAGCAGACCGAAAAAGCATAGGCATATAATTCTTTGACGAGCCAAACAAAAAAGGTTCATATGGCGGGAGAAAGAGAGAAAGCAAACAAAAGAGGGCTAGAGCACTCCAAACATGGTAGATGTTAAACCAAACTTCAATCATTTTCTATTAGCCAAACACATCTAATATGCACAGGGTAAACTTATTACACCTTGGATCCAGCCAAACACATCTAATATGCACAGGGTAAACTTATTACACCTTGGATCCAGCCAAACACATCCAATATGCACAGGGTAAACTTATTACACCTTGGATCCAGCCAAACACATCCAATATGCACAGGGTAAACTACACCTTGGATCCAGTCAAACACATCTAATATGCAAAGGGTAAACTTATTACACCTTGGATCCAGCTAAACACATCTAATATGCACAACTGACATATAATTCACATGGCCCTGCAATACTTTGTCTAGACCAGAGGTCATCAAATGCCAAAAAAAACATCTGTGTTAAGATTTTGATGTGCCAGATCAACAAAGAAAAGTGTTGGGGGCCTATGGGCTTCTCTCATAGCCCTTGCTTTCTTCCTGCCTGCTGCTCTCTCTCTCTCTCTCTGAAACTATGGGGATTGGGGGAAGGTCTCCTAGAATTCTCTCTTTCCCTGACTGTCCATCTTCCTGCTCTGTGCAGGACTATAGGTTGGCCAACAGGCTTTGGAAGTGCACTTCTCATTCGGACTGGTCCTGGAGCACACCTGCCACCCTATTTTATTTATTTATTTATTTAACAGTTTTATATACCGCAGTTCAGGTAACAATGTTACTAATCACTTCGGTTCACATTTCAACAATTACAATGACAATATAAAGAATGGATTATAATGTCTTACATAGAACAAGGGGGATGAACTTGGAGAAAATTAACAAAGAACTGGGAGAGTACAACTTATATACAAATAGTTTAGAAGACTCGTATGTGAAGTCAATAGAGCTGTCTTGGAAAGACCTAGAGTCACTGTTATGACATTCGTTTGGAGAGGCAGGTGCGTATAGGAGAGTATTTTTCTGAAGGAAGTAGCGAAGGTGGAGAAGGAGGTAGGGGGGGGGAAAGAGTTAAACCGTGGTGATCTTAAGAGGATAGAGGTTATGAAAATGCTGCGGCCAACAGGTGTATCCCAGCTGGTGCAAATAGGGGCAGCCTTGTAGGGAGCAGCATGCAAGGCAGGGCCAGGACAGGCCAATGCCTCCTCCTTAATGCAATACTCTTTGGTTCTGAGTAGCAGGGGTGAGAGAGGGCAAAGTAGCCAGCAAAATGGATGGCCCTTATGTCAGGGATTGCTGATCCCTGCTTTGACAGGAGAATTCCTATTTTTACACTACATAAATTTGTCTAAATAATCATCATATGGCTGTAAAATGACAACATTTCATCTGTAATCCAGAGTTCCCTGGACCCAGTCCCCTTTCTGTTTGTTTATTGCATGCAAAAATCTCCAGTTATGTGGACAGAATTTTCTGAAGCTCCACTGAAAAACAAGCAGAATTCTGAGGGCTTTTCTGTTCAAAATATTCAACATGAAATACGGCATTTGCTCAGGGCAAGTGGAATCTCCTATCCTGCAAACAAACAATGATCAATATTGTACTTAAATAAAAGATCCAGACATGGTTCTACTCTATCCTGTATTTCTTTCTTGAAAATTTGCAACCGGATAAGTAGATAGCCGGATATCTTGTGGGCAGGCAATGAGTGTTTCAGGGCAGCGGTACTTATCCAATTAATTTAGCCATGGACTTACCCATTAAGTTAACCAGGTAATTTAGATCTGTCATAGAGAAGGTCTAACTTAGCCGAGTTATCCGGCTAAGTTGTGATTTGTACAGGGATATTCAGTGGCATAGACGTGCTGCTTAACATCTCATGTAAGTTAGCTGGATAAGTCTTATCTGGATAACTTACCTAAACATTTAGGTTTGAATATTAATGCCCAAGTATTTCTTCTGGCCCAGCAGTTTTCTACTGCTCCTTTTGGACTTTCAGGTCCATTAGAGTCAGCCTCGATTGGGCTACGGCTCCATAAGCCTTCACTCACAAATACTGGGGGTCATTTCCCCTCCCAGCTGAGTCCCACTCATCTCGGTGATAAGTTCTGGGCCAGCGGCCACAATCCAGGCCTCCCTCCAGAATGTAGAACCCTGAGCCTGCCTGCTTGGTATCACCAGTGATCAATGGCTTAAGTCAGCTGCCCCTACACACCCCCGGGACGTGAATGCTGCATCCGCAGCATCCTTAGCCTGGGACAGCAGGGTCACCCTAGGCCTTCCACATGGCAGTGGCACAGCACTGCCACTGGGCCACCGGACCAGCCTGTGTATTATGGTCTTAGGCAGAAACCTCTGGATTCCCCAGTCGCCTTTCAAGTAGGAATCTCAATCTGAATGTAGCCCTAAATACACCATATGTCCTAAATCAGGCTAGAAAGATGTCAATTTACTGGGTAAATGTATCACTCAGTAAAATGGTGCTAAAATAGCAGCTAAATCATTAAAACAGGTTTTTTTTTAAGCATCAGGTCCCTACCACAAAACTATAGGTCTGTTTGCAAGCTATGTGGAAAACTCTAGCTCTGACTAGAAGACGCATGGCTCTGATTTTTCCTCCAGCTAACTGCTGAATTCCACCAGCTCCTCTGAGAATTTCTGCAGTAAACAGAGAAACAACAGACTATAGTGTGCTTGGAAAAAATCAACACAGAAGTGGTTTTCTAATTAATTTTTCCAAAACACTGGACGCGTCCATCATCAGGCCTTTAGAAGTCCCTTGGTATTTTGGAAACTGTAGTGCAGAATGCCTACGGGCAGGGCCAGTCTAAAACTTTAACTCAATAATCATAACCTTCCGAACAAACGGGGAAGGAACTGGGGGACGGGAAGGGAGCAGAAACCTGTTTCAAGGAGAACAGCCACCAACCTGCTTTTCAGAGATGCACGAAGGAACCCCCAGTGGTTTCGAAAGCCCACGTATTCCGTCTCCGAGTTAAAAAAAACCCAGCAATTTGTGTTACATTCCCTCTCATTTCATAACGTGCGAGAACAGAAACTATTTTTCTGCCCTAATGAAATCCCAGTAGAAATGGTCTAAAGCAAGTGCAATGCATTGGGAAGTGCACACTGAATTCCTAGTTGCACAGACTGCATTAACGGCTTGGATGTTGTACAGAGCAGGAAGAGTTAAGTTCAGGTTTTTGCGGGCCTGGGGAATAGAAGAGGTAGCTAACACTGGAAGAAAAAAAGGAGGGGTGTTTTTAAAAGCTAGTATGGGAAAACAGAGTTAGTGGTCCTCTGTTTCACCGCCCCCCTCTTCTCCTAGTGATCTGGGCCAGAAGAGGAAGACAGTGGAAGTGCCTGACTGCCTCCTGGGGCCTGATTCGCACCTTGAACTGTGCGTTACAAAATTTGTGCTGTGCAGTTCAAAGTACAAGTCTGGGCTCTGACAGTAGAGGGGGACTCCGCAGACTGAGGTGCAGAGCGAGTTGGAGGAGGATCGCCGGGGGCAGGTGGAGGAGAGGGGGGGTACACGTGCCTGACCAGTCACTTGCTCACTTAAAGCTGGTTCCTGTGATTCTGTGGGGACCCAGCAGTATCACGGCACGAGTTGGATTTTTCATTGCAGGAAAGCAGAGGTCCAATCTTCTCCTCAATACACATCCACCTTTTAATGCTCCATCCAGAAATGTAATATGAAACAGGGTGGGACTGGTGCTCTAAAACACTTTGAACAGTGCAAGACTTCATTAGCCAGCCTTATGTTTTGCAAGTTACATAAACTCAGATAATTTCAGGATGGATTTTGACACAGGAGGAAAATCATGGCTCTTCATGAATGTACTCTTGGGCACATTTCAAATGCTAACCACATGTTTTGGATCAAAGGGCTCTGCATTCCATAAGTTAAACAAGATGTGGGATTCAGGGCTAATATTTATAATTATGCTTTCACAGAGAAAACAAAAAATCCTCTTGAAATGGTGGTAAGGAGAATTTCACTTAAATCAGTGCAAAAAGGAAAAGGGTTTTGCAATGAAGCAGATCCTTCTTGTGGTCAAATCCATTAGTGTTCAGTTTGATACGTCTGGACTATGCTTTAGGCTATGTGCAGGCTGATGCATCTGAACATGTTGTAAGATAGCAGGAGTAGTCTGTAGCTTGTAAGTGCTTTTATTTACAGTGCAAACAAAAAGACATCAGCATTCTTCCATTACAGCAGCAGACAGACGTAGGTCACTTATGAATACGGGACTATCTTGTCCTTAATACCACAAGCCAGATCAGTTATGTTACAGGAGCTGCTTTGTCCTGCACTCCTTCACAATATCCCCTGGCCATCCTCACCAATACGCCTCATCCAATGATCTTAGGCTTCTGCAATACTCTTGATACATATTTTGCTAACTTTCACAGATTCCCCTCTCTGCCGATCTTTCCCTTTTTAAATATTCTTCACACTGAAGAAAACGATACGAAGAGGTCCACATTCTTGAGGCGTTTGGCCTGATAACTCACAAGTTATCCAGCTAAATGCTGACTTTTGAATATTTTGGGCACTTATACACCTCATCTTCAGCCAGATATGTCACTGTCCGGCTAAAATTTAGCCAGATCAGGTAGGGGCATTCTGGGGGTGTTTCTGGGATGAGTCAGATTAACCGATTAAGTTATCTGGCTAACTCTGGAAGTGCCTTAGAGCAGTCCCTAAAGTTAACAGGATAAACTTAAACAGATTTAGGAATAGGCAACAAGGCAATTGCCTAAGGTGCCAAATTTTGAAGGCACCAAACACCCAGGCCAAGGAGGAGCCTGCTCTAGCGATCCCACGTCAAAGGGGCACTGCTGTGGCACTCTGGAGGGGAGTGGAAGGAATTTCACCTACCATCTGATCTCCAGATGGTAGGTGAAATTCTCCCACTCCCCATTCTCCAATTCTGCCCTTGGGTACCCAAATCCTAAATCTGGCCCTGGCTGCACCACTGAATATCCCTGCAATGTTGGCAGGATCAGTTTATTCGGCTAATTTTGCCATCTGGCCAGTGACTGAATATTGACCTGAAAATGGTTAAAATGGTTCAGAATCAAGAGACTTCTTGTGTAAATACAAACTCAGCTTTCACAATCACTGCCTTAAGATGAATTTATCATTGAGCATTTGCATAGTTCTGCTGACGGTGCAAATGCAGATTTTAAGCAAGGCTGGGGCTTATACTACTCACTGAAGACACACAGCATAAACTAAGAGCATTTTTAATGTGTTTGCTATTCTATGGACTTTGTCTAAGAATTTTGAGACTTGGGCGATTCTTAAGCAGACTACTGAGATTACTGAGAAGCCCTTGTAGTGGACAGAAATACTGGTACTAAACTGTTTTCTCACCTTCATTGCCCCTCATCTGCTCACCCCATTTCCTGTTTTTCTTATACATTGACAGGCAAAAACCTAATTTCATGCAGCTTCACCCAATTAAAATGGTCTCTTTCCCATGTATTGGAAACTTCAAATCTGATCCCTAGTCCTCCCAAATACTTATTTGTCTTGTTAGTCTTGACTAGACAGTAAGCTCCAAGGAAGAGGGATTGTTTCTAATAATAAATCTGTAAAGTGCTGCTATGTTGTCAGAGGCAGTGGGGATTGACAAGGGGATCCTGCAAAGGAGCAACAGGGCCTCTGAATCACCAAGAACCCAGCAGAAAATACTAAGAGAAGCAAAGTTAGGAAGGCCTCTCTGGAAGCTCCTTATTGAACCTACATTAGCTGTGTCCCAAATAGATGGCTGTATCTGTCAGGATACCAGTGCAGTGCTCGCCTCCCACTAGCAGGGACCCTCAGTGAGCCTATTCCCTGCTTGGAGGTCCTGCTGGTGGCCATGTTTTAGCACTGCCACAGGATATAAGCCTGCCTCTCCTGGAGTTCGTTTTGGCTCTCTGTTGTATTTGGATTTCTAGCTCTACCCCCTGTAATTGGCCTTCTGCTTGGTGTTTGGCTCCAGCTTAGTGGCCTGCTTACTCTATCTGTGTTTGTCCTGTTCTGTTTGCCTGTCTTTGTTTGACCCCAGTTTGTGTGGCCTTCTGGGCTTGGTTTTGCTCTGCCTTGTCTGTTTGCCTATCTGCCCTATGTCTTGTGGTTTTGGCCCTGCTTCTGTTTGTTCTAGCCTTGTATTTTTTTGGACACTCTTCTGTTCTTGGTTCTCTGCAGTTCTGTTCTACTCTAGTGGGTGCCCTTCCATCCCTATCTGAATGTACTTCTTGTTCAGTCATGGTCACCAGAATTTCAGAGCTGAACTTGAAGTCCCTGATGCTTGGCCAGTTCTGTTCCTGTGTAAACCAGCTGCTCCTGGGTCCAGTCTAGCATTATCCTAAAAGGCACCTCAAGCTATTACAGTATATAAGGAACTCCTGACACACCTTTGCTGGTCCAACAGCCCACAGAATTCACTCTATGGTTTTTTGTTGTCTAGCCTTGTTCTTGCATTTCCTGATTTTGGCTACTCTCCTGGTTCTTGGTTCCTGCTCTGGTCCTGGTCCTTGGCCACTCGCCCAGCTCCTGGTTCCTGCTTCACTCCTGGTCCTTAGCTACTCTCCCTGCTCCTATTCCGGTCCTGGTCTTTGGACAAATTCCTGGATCCTATTCTCCTTCAGGATAGAAGAATGCTTGCTCCCAGACACTCAGCCTCTCCCAGGTACGACCCTCCCCAGTCACCATACCGTTCTATGTCCCTGTGGTAGCTCGAGTGGTGGATGGCTTGGTAACAGCCAGAGGAAACCACAAGTAAACCTCTGGCTGTGACTTAAGTATACTTTTATTTACAGTGGAGATAATGTTCAAAACAAAACGGCAGCAGACCTTCACTTCAAGCAGCGCAAAGAGATAACAAAACACTTCAGGCAGTGGCCTTAACCTCAGGCAATGCAGTCTTTAAGGAGCAAAGTCTTTAAGGAGGCAGTTCTTTAAGTAGAAAGTCTTAGCCCAAATTAAATCTAGTAGGTCTTTGCAGACCTTACGATTGCTGGGACTCTGTCAGCAACCCGGGGCCCGTATAACCCTTCTAAGGCCTCTGGTCTTATGCTCTGGAGAAGAGCTCCCTCCCTTTACCAAGGATTCCCTGTGGGTCTCTGTCCTAAGGAAGACCAGGCAGGATATCTGTGCCCGGTCCTTTAAGGTAGACTGAGGGAGTTTCTTGTACACTCCCTCACAGTCCTCATCAGAATGATCCAGGACAATCTGGATCAGCCCAAACCAGAGGCAAGGAAGATATAGATCCTTCACAAAAGACTTACTGTGGGTTCTTTTCTTGGGTCCAAGGCTCTATACAATAACAGGATCCAGAGCAGTCAGCAACTAAATGGCTGCACAAATGGACCACTAGGCTATGACTGTCATCTCTAGCGGGACGAGGAACACATAGCTATGATCATGCATGATGCAATGCTAGCAGCTGAGTTCATAGAATAGGCTCTTGGCCCACAGCAACAGGCTATTCCTGTGGCCACAACAGCCATCTTCACAGCACCCAGGATTTTGGGCTGCTTCTCTCACAGCAGTGCCCAAGATTACGCTCTAGTCTGCTTCTCCCGCAGCAGCGTCAAAGATTCCATTCACAGTGATTCCAACCTTTCAGGAAGAGCCTGCTACTTTGAGGATCTCAGCCGTCCTGGCCGAGTCAACTCTAGCAAGTCCAGAGCTGGCTGTCCAGGCCAAGCCAGCTCCAGCAATTCTAGTATTGGCTGTTCAGGACAAACCAGCTCCTGCCACAGCTATTCTCCATGTCGCGCCAACTCTGGTCACAGCTCAGCTCCAAGATGCACCCAACGCATTAAAAAATTCCATCTCAGGCTGACGCAGCAGTCATTGTCCATGCATCTGTGAAGTCAGCATCAGTTGTTTCTATAGCTCCAGTGCCTGCACTAGCACCAGTGAACTCTGCATAAACTGCCTTGTCTACCCAAGTTCTTGCCCATGCACCAGTGAAGTCAGCGCCTGCTGTCTTCACAGCTCTAGTGCCTGAACTGCCACTGATGAACACCACAATGACTGCCTTGTCTACCCAGGTTCTTGCCTATGTACTGATGAAGTCAATACCAACTGTTGCTACAGCTCAAGTGCCTGCATTGGTACTGCTGAACTCCATGTCGACTGCCTTGTCCATGCATCGATGAAGTCATACCACAGGTCAGGCTCTGTTCCTGTTCCCATCCTGATGGGGTCTGGCCCCTTGCCTGCTTCAGTCTGTAACCCTCAGGGTTGGATCTGGGACCCTGGAGGTCTTTTAGGGGTATTTCAAAGCCATCCATTGGAAGGGGACATTCTGGCAGGGGCTGTGGGGACTGCACCTGTGGTTCCAGGTGTTCAAGACCAGGGAATCCTGCAGTAGAGCCACAGGGACTCTGAATCACCAAGAACCTAGCAGAAAATATGAAACAAAGCAAAGAGGGAGACCTGCCTCCAGAGGCTCCCTACTGGACCAGCATTAGGTGTGCCCAAAATAGAGGGCTGCATAGAGATCTAGCCTGACAACTTGGGTTAGTCTCATCTCAGTGGTGGGAAAATTAATGGAGACTCTGCTGAGACAAAGTATAGTGAACTATCTACAATTCAGTAAATTACTGGATCCAAGGCATCATGGATTCACCAGGGGAAAGTCTTGTCAGACAAATCTGATTGATTTTTTTGATTGGGTGATTAGAGAATTGAATTGAGAAAGAACGCTTGATGTGATTTACTTGGATTTCAGCAAAGCTTTTGATACGGTCCTGCATAGGAGGCTTGTGAATAAAATGAGCTTAGGGGTCGGCGCCAAGGTGTTGGAGTGGATTTCAAACTTCTTGACTGAAGGGGACATCAGGTTACGGTTAACAGTACCTACTCTGAAGAGAAAATGGTGTTAAGTAGCTCTGTTCAATATCTTTGTGAGCAACATTGCAGAAGGGATAGAAAGAAAGTTTGTCTGTTGCAGATGATACTAAGATATGCAACAGAGTGGACATGCCTGAAGGAGTAGAGAGAATGAGAAGTGATTTGAGAAAGCTTGAAGAGTTTGTTGAAGATTTGGAAGTTGGGATTCAATGCCAAGAAGTGCAGAGTCCTGCATCTGGAATGCGGTAATCCAAAAGAGCTGTATGTGATGGAGGTGAAAGTGATTTGCACGGCCTACGAAAGGAACTTGGGGTGATAGTGTCTGCCGATCAGAAGGCAGCAAAGCAATGTGACAAGGCGATAGCTAAAGCTAGACGAATGTTGGGCTGCATAGAGAGAGGAATAACCAGTAAGAAAAAGGAGGTGATAATGCCCTTGTATAGGTGCTTGGTGAGGCCTCTCCTGGAGTACTGAGAAGGGCAATCAAAATGGTGTGGGGTTACTATTGGAAGACTTATGAGGAGAGGCTGAAGGATCTGAATATGTATACCCTGGAAGAAAGGAGGTACAGGGGAGCTGTGATACAGACTTTCAGATACCTGAAAGATTTTAATGATGCATGAACTTCAAACCATTTTTGTTGGAAAGACATCAGTAGAATTAGAGATCACGAAATGAAACTCCAGGGAGGATGACTCAGAACCAACGTCAGGAAATATTTCTTCACAGAAAGGGTGGTGGATGCCTGGAATGCCCTTCTGGAGGAGGTGATGAAAGCGAAAACAAAGAATTTAAAGGGGCATGAGATAAACACTGTGGATCCCTACTAAAGGCTTCAGGATGGACTGCGATTTTCATCGCGAATGCCGGTATAGAAAAACTTAAAATAAATAAATAAATAAATGAAGAAAAGGGGGCTTGGGGGTAACTTGATGGTGCGATGGTTACTACCCTTAACAAATAAGCCTTGATACTTTTGATGCAATTGCAACAATGCTCTCTGTTTCGATGGCAGGCAGAAAAGAGGAGTTGGATTCAGACAACAAGTAACAAGGGCCCGGACTTCTAAGGTTCGAGGAATTGATATGCATGGGGGTAATCTGCACGGAGCAGCAATTACTACCCTTAACAGAAGGTGGTGGTAAATGTCTATGACTTGCATGCACTAGGTTACTCTTTGAAGAGGAAACAGAAAAAATACTAATATTACTATGATTATGGCCCAGTCAGAAAATGAATTTCTCTAACAGAGAATTGCTATTCCAATGATACTAATGGTCACATATGTAGTTTTAACCCATATTTCTTTGAGTCTTTTGGTGGCCAAGTTTGTAACCCTTTATGCAAATCTGAAAGTTCTGTGGCCCTGGTATGTCATGTGATATAATGACTAATATTTGTTTACAGCCATGGTGAAGCAGCAAGGATACACAAACTGAGTCAACAGGATCTTGGCAGCAACTTGACCTGAAATGGCTCAGTAGGATGGGCCAGCCACTTTGCATCCAGATTGTAGATCTTTCCTACTGCCCCCCATGGGGACAAAGAAACGCAGGTAGGCTTTGAGTTCTGATTTCACCAACTTGGACAATGACCCCTTAAGTTTTACTACTACTATTACTACAGTTTCCAGAAAGTACGTTTGAATGCACTAAGAGCTGTTTCCTTGTTCCTTCCATAAACAACTATGGTGGCTTGGCAGGCTTCTAGTGAATAAGGCTTCTCAAATTCCTGATCAGGTGCCACATATTTTTGGAAAATGAAGATGAACTACACTAATTTTTAAAAGTGTAATTTTAGGAGCCCTCTGGTAGGGAGGGGTTTATTTTAAATGAACAAGAAGTAAAGCCTGAAAGGAATTTTACCATTCTCCTGGCAGGTCTTTTGTGGTCTATTTGAAACAAGAGCTCAGGAGTTTGCAAGAAGCAGAGATTTAATCTTAGGTGAGGGCAGTGAAAAGCTTTAACACTTGATATCCTTCTTTTTAATGTGTCCTCAAAAGCTGCCAACTTTCTTATATAAACACCAGATATTAAGAGTGCTTAGGAACAGTCCGAGAAGATATTTCAAAATATGCCAAATGTTTCCTGAAGCTCAGGCTCACAAAGTGTAAAATGTTAGCTTTGAAATCTCATCTTTAGCGAGCAGTTGACTTTGCTGCTATTTTTTCAATATTTGGTTACTCTGGAGATTGTAATGTCTTTTACCAGGCCAACAAAATATATAAATATATATGTGTATATACATACACACAGATGCTGTTGCACTTGAACTTCTGGAGCCTGGTGAGTCCCTTTCATCAGCTGTGTCAGAGAGGAGGTTGATTTTGTACCAAAGACTCACAATTAACCTTCTTTAAATGTAATGAACGACAGTGATCAGCGATCAACACATACATGGTACCGAGTGTGCAGGAACAAGATAGTTTAGTAAAGTGTGTGTGTGTGTGTGTGTGTGTGTGTGGAGGGGGGGGGGGGGTGAGTGTGCGTGCACAGAATTCATAGCAAGGATTTTCTTGATTTAACATGAGGATTAACACAGGAAAAAGAAAACCCACAACATGTTTGGCCCGAGTATATATGTAAGCATAGGTATCAGTAGGAGGTGTGTAAAAAGAGAGAAAGGATTAGGAACAGCAAAAAGTCAATGGCGAGAATGCTATGTCAAGTGCAAAGATTTGACTGGGATTAAGAAGTTTAAGCTCTCATCAGTCCAGTTATATCCAATGCTGTGGACAATTCAGAGGTTTGTGGATCATGGATCCTATTGCTTTGATTGAGCTCAGGATTTTTAGTATCCAGTAGATTTCTGTATTTCAGCTTTCATCCTAGGCATAGTGGGGGTGAGGAGGGTATGCAGATAAACCAGCAGAGGTAGGTTGGAAAGGGATCCCTGAATGAGCTACAGACACTGCTAAAAATTCCTGCTTAATAGATCACTAAGGTCAAGTCCTGGCTGAAGCCGGATATACTCCTCCTAACCTGGCCCTCGGCCACAGCATTCAAAGCAACAGCAGCTCGGCAGAGAAATACTAAGAACATATGTTCTCAGTACTCCTCTGCCCTGCACGCAGCCTGCTTAAAGACTAAGCCTGGAGAAGAAAAACAGAGGGATCTGTAATGGAGAGCAAGAATCCATCCTCTTAATCTGTTTCCATACTGCTGGTGTGAATTGCATGGCCTGCAGCTAAGGAAAAGTAAAAAAGGGACAGTGAGAGGAGGTGAGGCAAAAAATCTGGAGGAGGAGGAGGCAGAGAGGGAGGATGAAGAAAGAGGAACCAGGATGAACAGAGGAAGTGAGATGGAGAAAGGAACTTGGAGGAGGAGAAGAGGGCAGATGGGAGAGAGAGAAACCTGGATGAGGAGAGGTAGGGGAAAAGAGAGGGGAGCCAGGATCAGAACAGGGAAGAAGAGGGAGGAGGAGGAGCCTGGATGCTGAGACAAAGAAGGTTAACGAGGGAAGCTTGTAATCAGAGGCAAGGTATTGAGGGGACATCATGTGACAAAGGGTGAATGCCACTACTCTAACACTAACAGGTCAGGGCATGAGTGGTCTGGGCTGGGAAAAGTTAAATATCTGCTGACATTTTAAAAAATGTGTTGGCTAGCAAAGCCAGATGAAGCAGGCACCTTTGTCTGGATCCCAGAAGTACAGAAAGATAAAATGTCTTGATCAAAGTTAACTGCCAAGGGAAGTCTTCAATTCATTTCCTAGTACTTTGCCTGAATATATAGGCCAATGCTCCACCCAAAGATATTTCAGATGCCGGCTCTTTCGCTAGAAAAAATGTGGTTGCTTATTATTACAATTAAATGTCATTAGTCTGTACACCAATATTTAAAAAAAATATATATATCAAATTTAAAACCAAAGGAGGAGAACTCCTATATTATTTCAATATAGGCAGACAAGGTATACAATATAAAATATACATAAACAATAAAATCATACAACAATCTATAAACAATAATTATTAATAGATCCACACTAACACATAGTCTTCAAAGAAACTCATATCAGTATCAAGCCTCAAATGTGTTCAACAGTGGCTCTAGCAGCACAACAAATGCACAATGCCTCAATGAGATTCTTTTAAATGCAGCTTCAAAAACAATGTGAGAAGTGACAACATTTTCTATGATGATTTATTAGTAGCAAACCCATGTTAACATATGGTGAATCCAGCTGAGATGGCTTTAGTATTTTTTACACTGAGGAATTTGATGGTTTTAGTTATTATATGCTAGGACTTGATCTAAAATGGTCACAGGAAGTGGATTATGGAGGTTGGGTGGTTGCTGTTGTTTTTTATATGTATTTAGTTTTGTTTGGTTTTTATGTTGATTTGTTTCCTAATGTAAGCAGGAAGCTCTCTTGACACCGATAGGAGCCAGCTGACCTCTACACTCTTCTAGGGGCATTAAATGTAGAACTGTGACCTTTACCTTGATATTGTGCCATCTTTTTGCAAAGCAGTTTATAAAATCTTTGTTTTTATTTATGAGTTAAGATTTCTTTCAATATTATTGTGACCTAGCAAGTAAAACCTCCCCTCTATCTTATAGTAATCTTATATTTCCATTTATTGGAATTTATGAATCACTTAACACTAAAAAATTAAGTCTAAGCAATGAACAAGAATACATTCATAAAATAATATAAATAACTAATACAATAAAAACAAATACATAAAATAAAAAAATATAAATGCACTCATAAAACAAATTCATACAAATAAAATGAGTATAAAAAGGCATATTCAGTAAAATAGACAGAAATAAAATCAAATAAATGAAACCTAAAATTTAAAAATAAGCCAATTTAAACAAAAAAGTCTTAACTTGTTTTCTAATATTCTTTACCAAATGGCTCTGTCTAATTTCAATCAGAAAAGAATTCTAGAGAGTGGGACCAGCAACTGCTTTGAAATGGCTATCTAGCCACAAAAATTAAATTAAATTTCCTACATTTGTAGTATGTTAGTGATTTTGTTTTCTTGGTTGATGATCTGAATTGTTTTATGGAATTTCACATTGCTTGGTGAGTAAACATTTAATAAATTATCAATTTAAAAAATTTAAATTTCCAAAAGTGAGATCTGTAAACAACCCTGCTGCCCTCTTACTTATTTCCAGTAGCTCAATTGGTTCCTGATAAAACTGTATTATTTGCATGCCATGATGCTTTTTATTGTACCAATATAAGAATTCACCAAAACGTTTATGCAAGACCCTTCAAATTACCTGGTTCCCTTCTTTAGGTGCAACTCATCTAGTTATATCTGATGTAAAATCTCAAAGTGGCACTCAACTGTTACGCTGTTTCGATAAAACATATCACCACCTGCAAAAGATCCTATTCTATACTATCAGAATACAAGAAACTCAGATGACAAATTGCAAAAGGGTTCACCTAGATTGTATTACTGTGGTTTACACCCATAATTACGTATATTTTGGACAAAAGGTGACTGAACTGGCATATGTAAGCAGCAGCACCAATCAGCAAGGCTTCAACCTTAGTTAAGCTTGTGCCACTTCAACCAATTTTTGTGTGTATGGCACAACACTCTGATCTGAAGCCTGTTGATCCCTTTTTAATGTTAAAAAAATGCAAGGAAATGAACAAAAAGAAAGGACTCGAATTTGCAACACCTGGGGGCATTCAAGATGGTGCTAGCCATGCTGCTCTTCTATACCTGGCTCTTTGGGGCTTAAATATATATATATATCAAATTTAAAACCAAAGGGGGGAACTCCTAATTTCAATATAGGCAGACAAGGTATACAATATAAAACATACATAAACAATAAAATCATACAATAAACTATAAACAATAATTATTAATAGATCCACACTAACACATAGTCTTCAAAGAAACTCATATCAGTATCAAGCCTCAAATGTGGGGCTTTGGGGCTTAAATATCAAGTGGATGCATACCCCCTAGTCTCTTATTTTTTGTAGTGTGGGAAGAGTGAGGAGAGAAAAAAAAAAAGACTTACACTATTGAGCCTGTGATGTCCCTGCCTGGCCTGGTCAAACAGTTTGTGCTGAAGGCAACAGCACTTATGACCCAGGTCTCCTTGGTAGGAGGATCAGTGTCTAATGCTCTCTTGCTGGAAGATCTAACATTGAGTTTCAGGGAGAGTTTCCCTGCTCTGAGTCTGTTGCTGCTTTTTTTTTTTTGACAGATGCCCTTCCTGCAGTGGTTACCTTGGATGCTATGGGGATCACGGCAGTAGAAAAATTATCGGCTGTTACATCTGTGCCTAATGGCATACTGGAGCCGCAGGGCCTGTTTGAAGAGGGAATTCAGCAAAGAGGAACCACAATGAGTACAACCATTGTGAGAGGGCCCGCTCAGAAATGACATTGGGAGGACTCATTCTCCCTCTCCCCATATAGCATGCTCACAAGGAATAAACATTGGAACCCAAGTTGGAAGGGAGTTTGAGGTCATGAAACTGCTGTGGTGACTTTACACGCCCCATCTGGTCTAGGCTATAGCAGATAGTTAAGAATCTGGATTAATTTTCCACTGTGATATTAAAAATTCAAGCTAATTCTGTTTCTCATCGAACTCTATTCTTTGACCATACCACTAAATTAGAAACTTTGAATCATCATGTATTCTCACTGCTAGTTGTCTAGCATGGCTATAACAAATGACTTTATAGTAATTAAGAAGAAACTTGAAAAGCTGGAGAATTACAGCAGGCAGCTGGATCTGAGATCTTTGAATTTTCTTAAATGATTGGTGGCTTTTCCCAGTGATATGCTTAACAAATGTCTTTTGGAAATTCTTAGAATGCCTACTGAAGCTATTCTACCTACATCAAAGATTTATCTGCTTATGGGGTAGTATCAAGAGAAGAGGCAAGTGAATGGGCACTCCGCAGTGGGCAGACTACCCATAGATAGCTTGGACTTCAGCCAAATATTAAAAGCATTACTAGAACAAGAGACCAAAGTCAACTTGGCTGTACTGTACCTGATGGAAATCAGATAGAGACTAGATTATGAAATCTTTCTTCCATTATAAAGACGACGTTTTCCTTGGCTATGAGATGCACATCTTTCCCATTATTTGTAAGGATAACCAAGTAAGGTGCAAGCAAATTTTGTTAATGTGTCAGAAAGCAACCTCATTTGGTTTATATTTTCTGCTAAAATGTCCCTGTAAATATTATATTTTATTTATTTATTTAAATTCTTTTAATATACCGATGCTCAAGACAAAGTCTTATCGTTTAAAATTAAAATCATTTAAAATTAAAATTATGGAAAACAAATTTTCCATAATTTTCATGCATAGTATCTATTAAAGAGGTTGGCTCCTTGCCCCCTCTCTTGTATATAGTATTTATTTATTTTTTCGTTCACCCCCTCTTTATTTCTTATTCCAAGTTAAGGCATCCTTGTTATAATGTAACTTTATGCTCCTTTATCTCTTGTTGATTGGTTAATTATATTTTCTGCTTAGTTCATTGTAAACCGAGTTGATTTGATTTGTATCAAGAAAGTCGGTATATAAAAGCCTTAATAAATAAATAAATCGTACCGGTTTACAGCAAAACCAGGGGAAACCATAATTAACAGAAAGAAAGAAAGTTACAATGAACAGGGAGTACAATTCAGGACAATTGAAAGAAAAGAATTAGATTAACATAATGCTTCTAAAAGTAATGCAAAATAGCAAAAAACAATTAATTAGCATGGAAAGCTAATTTAGCAGCTAATTTAACTAAGTGATTCGATCTTAACGGTTCCTTTAGATAAGTGGTAGAGGAGGCATCATACAGGGGAGACGACAAGGGCTAGAGATGGGGCAGGCAGAGGTTATAGGCTCAAGGTGAGGAGGGAAGGTGATATGGGGTGGGGGAGTGTAAGAGTCATTGCTAGTTGGGGAGAGTCTCATCAGGGGAAGGCTTGAGAAAATAGCCAGGATGGCATACAGTCCATTTTGCAAAAATCAAAGACAATTTTAAGAAAAGTTCTTGACATTTTAGTAAACATTTAGGATTTCTATAGCTTCAGCCTTTCAAAACAGTAAACATAAATCTCTCTCTCTCTCTCTCTCTATATATATATACATTTTTAAGGAATATTATGTAAGTAGAAACATGCATTAAACTCAACAGAAGTTTGTGGTGTGAACATAAAGAGCCACGAGTTCATACTTAGCAAACTTCATTCCATATATTCTCAATCCAGTGGAAATCCTCCCAATACTGGAAGCTGGTATCGAGCGTGCCAGCTATTGAGCCATACCTTCAACAATTAAGTGAGAAGAAAGATAATAACTGGGAGAGTTCCTCAAGTTAGTGAAATATGCTCCCATCTTCCCCACTATTAACTACAGAGAAAATAAGACCTCAGTGACACGAACACCAACATTTTTGTTGGTTGCCAAAGTTAGAGCAGAGTTCTGCTGAGTCCTTACTATAGCATAAGTTCTCCCACTTAAATTACTCACATGTTTCACATTTACACTGATTCTACTCTTTATTGACTGACTCTCGCCAGTTTTCTGAAGAACAGCCCCAACAGTTATCTTGCCTCATATCATCATAAAAATCCAGATCACTAATTCTTCTTGTCCTTGGCTAAGTCATGTTAAACAGATCTCCTGATGTATAGGAAACTGACTCAGCCTGTTTCGACACAAACACAATTGTAACAAAATATTTTCATTAGTGGTGCGACAGCTCTGAGCTACCCATGTTTCTGTGTTGATTGTTATCTTGCCAAGAAACATCTGCTTCTCCTGGGAGTCTACAATCTAGGGGAAGGCCATTCTTTTCACACAATGCGACGTGCATGACATTTTATGGGATGGTGGGGTATCATGCACATGCGGGCAGAGTAACCAGGAGGGAAGGATCTGTTTTAGGCTACTCGTCGCGAGCACCACCGTTTTTGGGAGCTCACATTTCTAAGCAATCCGCCCGGATAAACAGCGTGCTACCCATGATATGCATGAGTTTAGTCACATTAAGAGGAGGCATTCCCAGCGGTGTGTTGAGATCGGGGACAGGGAGAGGGCAGTTCTCACGTACTTTCCACTTTGAAACTCGAAGTGAAGACCAGGGGTAAAAAGAATGCAAGGTCCTTGTCCTAGTGCAGACGGCCTTGACAATTTCCCCTCAAAATTGTCCCTGCATTCCACCTTCTAAGGCTTCATCCCTTCGATACTCATCAATGGCAATTACTGCAGTTATTCTTCTGGCTACGTTCTAGTAATGTGGCAGTTGCATGGAAAATGCAGCATTAATGCTCGCTAGCTATTCACTGACTATATATTTATCCGACTAGCAGCGAAGCTCACTGGTTGGCACGGAGATCTCCGCTTCCACGTCCACCTTTAGCGCTTGCTGTGAATAAGACGCAACCTACCCAAATGCAGACAGTAAATTCTCAGGGGGGTAGAGAGTACCTGCCTGCATTGGCACAGAATCTGTGGGTATCTTTTATCCATGGACCTTCTGCTAATTTTCAGATTATGCCTTACATTCATTTTGAAAACTACCCGCACACATTTATACTTGCTAAACTGTGAGGGTCGTTTTCCTGAGGGGGGGGGGGGGGGAATACATGCATGCTTTTGAAAATTCAAAAGTATGAGTGTAAATGCAAACTTCTCCCCCGGGAACGCCTCCGTTCACCGCAGGTAAAAACATGCATGCAGTGGCACCATGTGTCTAAATTTACCTACACATGGGGGTGGGGAGAAGAGGTTTACTAAAAGCCCATTTCTAGGGGGAAAGCAATGTTTTTCCCATGGCAATTACTTTTAAAATTACCCTCCTTAGGGGGTAATTTTCAAAAGGAGTTACACATGTAAATGTAACTACTATTGTAGCAATTTTCAAAAGCCATTTACTGGAGTAAAGTGCACTTACACAAGTAAATCCTATGGACAATTCAATGGCATATATTATAGCAATTTTCAAAAGCCCACTTACTCAAGTAAAGTGTATTTACTCGAGTAAAACCCTGTTTTACTCGAGTAAATGCTTTTTAAAATCAGGCCTGTAGGGTTTGCAAACACATGCTCGACCTTTCCCCAAGAAAAATGACTTCCCGGTTTTAGATAAACAATCCCCCCTAATTGGCGCAATGCTCGGATGCTAATCCAAGGTAGCGTTACAGTGTCCCAGATAGAAATGGTGCAAAGAAGTCTTGTGGGACACTGCCAAGCAGAATGTGCAGTCTGGTGGTTTGGGCTGGGAACTTGGGAAACCAGGGATCAAGTCCTGCTTCTCCCACTGGCATTCCTCTTAGCAAATTACTTTATCTGCCACAGGTACCCACAGAGTCTGCAAAAAACACCACGGGGGGCTGGTGCCTCCTTAAAGACCAATCAATGAGGTACGGGCTTTCCTGGACAAAGGTTGCACTTCATCCGATTTGCAGCTCTTTGGAGTAAGGAATGGTCATACCTGTATATAATTTATTGCAAAATGCTATATAAATGCCTTGCTAAATAAACCACAGATAGTTTCGGTGCAACCACATCGGGACGACAATGCAATGGCGATTATTTGCACCATCCCCCACCTTACCAAACGTAGGGAGATTTAGGCCCGTGCACACCACCAACTGATGTCACGCCCACCCCCAATGCTGCACCAGAATACTTAAGCAGAAATGGCTTTCAGACCGTGTATTTCCTGGTACTTCATGCATTGTTGGGCATTTAAAAAAACAGGAAGTGCCTGAAGCAGACGCCATAAATATTGTTGTAAAGCTGTCACATTAGAGAAACAAGCTAAAAACAGGACTGTAATGCCTGTATATCCCTTTTCTTCCAAGGAAATCTTGGGTTACTGAGGCAGCGGTCATCTCCTAGTCCCGCAGTAATGCCCTGTTTGCTGATCACACTCCCATTTGCAATTGCTGTTTATTACATTCCTTCAGGGTTTGCTTCGGTTAGCACTTAAATGCTGTGACTGGCCATAAATTATAAAACAGCTACAAATACTCAATTTGTTGTGGTTAGTCTAAAAAAAAAAAAAAAAGAAAAAGATATCACCTTAGGTATTTTTTTGGCTTTATTTCTACAAAAATGGCTATGAAACATCTTTTCCAATAAATGCGTGACATTCCATGTTAATAAACACGTAGGGCTTGATTCTGACGAAAAATGACTACCCGTGAGAGAGAGAAACCCATTACAATGGGGATGTCTTCATCAATATTGACACGGTCATGATATCAACATTAGGTATGTCTCAGCCATGTTAAATCCCTATCAATGTCATGTCAATCAATATCATATCAATTTGAGTGCTCCTAAATGGGAGAGCTGGTGAGTGGCAAGGGGAGATGACTTAATTCCCCTCTCCCTGTCCATGTCATAAGAGGTGAGCAGCAGAATTCCCTCACAGAATCTGACAGGAGCCACAAGGCAAACCCTTCTGCTATGGCTCCTGGAACAGGCCAAGTACACCCATCTCACGTCCCACGTCCCACGAGGCAGGATTTGAACTTGTGGCCTAGAGGTGAAAGGTTCCGTAATGCAGCAAACATTCCTCCAAGCTATCCAAGCCCTCTAAGACCCTAGTGAAATGAACTGAAGGAAACATGGGAGGAAGCCTGTTTAAAAAAAAAAAGTAATTTTTAAGGAAAATAATTAGAGGATTTCCTTCGAACAGACAGAGCTGGTAACTTGATCAAGTAGCTTATACTTTGTACCCCTTGTTACTGTATGTGGCTTCCATTAAACATAGGGAGGGTCATTTTCAGAAGGACTTCTGTGGGTAAAACTGCGCTTTTCACACATAAATGGCCTTTTACAAAATTGCAGGCCAGATATGTGGGGAAAGCTATGCGCATGTCATGCCTGCCTGTAAATCTGCCCGGACTGATGAGAGGTGTTCCCCAGGGAGGGGGCTGGGAGGATGTTTCTTCCCCCACTCTTCCAGCCTGAGAGAGACGAGTAGAGGAGGAGGAAGAGAAGGATTTTCCCTTTCGGGCAGTATTTTCGGATCCTTCACACCCAAAGATCTCTGGTGCCCTCTAAGAGAACCATGAAGTAAAGGACTGGATAGAAACTGGAATCCAGAGCTGGAAGGAGCGAGAAAGAAACTGAGACCCTACTCTGGTTTTAGCCAGGTGAATATTTCCTATTCTTTTGGAGAAGGGTAAAGCAGGTATTTAGAAAGGTAGATCTTTAAGGCAGGGGTGGGCAAACATTTTGAGCAACAGCCCCCTTCCATTCAAATACACAGACTCACACCACAATAAAGGGCTGGAAAATATCTCAAGAAGTTAGATGAGAAAAAACTCCATTCAACCCTGCCCAACTTTTTTTTTTACTTTCACTTTTTCCAGATATTTTTGTATTTTTATTAGTTTGCTCATCTTTTTTTGTTTCTTCGTGTTTTGCTTTGCTTCTTTCTTTTTTTTAACACTTTTTACCTTTATTCTCCCATCCCCACCACATTTCCCCCCTCCCCTACCTCATCACTTCTTTTCCCCCAGCGGGCAACAGCCGTGACCTCTCTTCCTGGGCAGGGGAACAGCCAAGTAGCCGGAACTCCTCCTGGGCCGAGTATGGCAAAGCCTTCCTCGACTGTGCGACACCGCGGTGGCTGCTCCACGATCCAGTTCCGCCACAGAATGAGCCGCTCTCCCGGGCCTGCAACAACAGAAGCAGCTCCCTCTCCCTGGCCCACCCCAATGCATTGGCTAAACCATGGTGTTCTGGCGGGTCCCTTCCTCTTCAGCTTGCACTGCTTTCACGACACCGAGACTGGAGAGCTTAAGCCATTTTTTTCTTCCTTGACTGGGCTGCCAGTGTGCCCCCTTCACAATTGTTCAAGCTCCCCCTCCTCATTTTCTCACCCCCCCTCCCCACTTTAAAGGATAGGAGAACCCCCTTTCAGTGCAATCCAGGCAGCCTACACTCCCCCAATCCAAGGGAAGACAGGGGACACCAGGAAAAGATTTAAGGGATCAAAGACGCAGATCATTTCAGACTTGATTTATTGCTGCGATTATGGATGTGACAAGGAGCGAATGTGCTTGGTGCCAATTAACTTCCATTGAACAAGCTGAATAGTAAACTTATTTTGGGAACATCACCTGTGTATCCAGCCTGTTTATGCTGGCATAGAGAGTTTACCGAGACAGCACCCACAGACTATGGGTCTGTTGGACACGGAGAGGAGGCTTTAAGGCACTGGATGAGTATCAACAGTGAATTTGCTTGAAACGAAGTTGTTATAATGGTTCAAAGAAATAATTCCTGAGGAAGGCAGGTTGCCGAAACGTGTACAAGTCGATTTTTTGGCCATTTGACACCTTTAGACGTTTAGAAAATCATTGTTTCAAGCAAAGGAAGTTGCAGATAAGAAGAACAGTAAATTAAGCTAAGTAAAAAAAACTTTCTTCCTGACGGTGGATAAGAATCAGGAGGCTATTGTGCACAAGTAAAATAACTATATAAAAAACTCAGTATAAAAAATATTTTAATAGTATTTAGCAAATTTCATTGCCATATTTTTCAATAAAATGTTTTTTTGAAGTAAAAAGAGAGGCTGGAGGAGGTGAGTTAATGATTAGAAAATAGAAGTGCTACGCGGCAACATGGACGGTGCCAGATTAGTATAACATGAAACCACCACCCATCCTCACAAAAATGATTTTGCTATAACAAATTTTATTTTGTGCAACAAGTATAAAATATGGCAATAACATTTGATAGAGGGTATATATCCACCAGGTGATATCTGGGAGTTTTTAGTAGTGAAAAGCCTGGGAGAGTGATCTTTATTTAAGAATATTGAGAGAATGTAGGCCAGGGTTCAGTATAACTGTATACAGACTGAGGCCCTGCCTTGACAGATTCACCTAAAAGAGGGGGCTGCACATAATTTTATTACACAATTATGTTGCCATTCACGATCCAAAAAAAAAAACCCCCCAACCATTAATATTTTGCAACAAGTCCAGTCTCCCTTCCTTTCAAGGTCCCAGCTGAAGAAGAGACTTATAAGGGTGCAAAAAAAAAAAAAAAAAAGCCCAGGGGTGTTATGGTCTTTGAATAATCTGTAGGACAGGCTGACAAAAAAAAAAAAAAAAAAAGTATCGCTACCTAAAAGGAGCTCGGGTTTCTCTCTCAAGGGAAGCGGCTTCGGCTGAAATGACTTTTCATTCCTGCCCCAGCTTCCCGCGCTGCTTTCACTCCACACATGCGCGCACCGTTCCAGCCAGTAACGGCCGCTCTGTGAAACCCGGGCTCCCTGAAGCAGCAGCAGCAGCAGCAGGGCTGGAATTAAAATAATCTCGAAACTCCACTGAGCTGAGGCAGCGCGAGAAGGCACAACGGGCTGGAACCCCCCTCCCCCCCGCTGACGAGTGGTGGCAGGTTCTGGAATTGCTGCAATGCGTTTGGCATTTCTCACAGACAGGAAATCGCGCGGGAAAGCGCGGCCTGCCGTGCGAGCGGGCCAAGCACCTATAAACACAGATTTACAACTGCTAGAGAAATCAGAGACCATTGAATAGCTGAGATTTGGCTTGGCTGGCTATGTTTAAAAAAAAAATAATAATAATTATGAAAAAAAAGTCCCCCACCTGGGCTTGATTCTGTTCGGCCTCCCTCACTTCTGGGCCAGGGAAATGCAGGAAGTCAGGCAGAGAGGGAACGCTTTGTACTAGCAGCCCAGACCACCGGTTTGACCGTTTCCAGCCAAAAACACAAACTATCGATCGATATGGAAAAACTTTAAAGCACGGTGGACCAACAGTCTGAAGACTTAAAAAAAAAGCCCAACCCAAAAAAACAAGTTTTCTGCAGTTCCTCTGGTTTTTCACTCAGTGTTAACCAGTTAACCAGTGTTAACTGGTTAACACTGATAATTATTCCATACAGTCCCAGCATTTTAAAGGCCAGGATGGCTCCAGGAATCAGAACTTTTGGGAAGGCGCACATAAAACTTCCCCACATAAATCCTCTGGTCACAGCATCTCAAAAAAACATAGCTGCAATGGAGAAGGTACAGAGAGGGGCAACCAAAAGTTTCAATGTGTGGATGAGACGATGGTGCAGGGAAGAGGGATTCAGCTTTGTAAGGAACTGGGGAAACCTTTGGGGAAAGGGGAGACTTTTCCGAAAGGATGGGCTCCAGGCTGCTGGCACTAACTTTCAAAAAGGAGATAGAGCAGTTTTTAAACTAGAACAAGGGGGAAAGCAGACAGTCACTCAGCAGTGCATGGTTCGGAGAAATGTATTCTTGAAGGATACTAATGAAACAAGAGAGTTAGGGAAACCCAACAGAAAGGTTCCATTAAAAGCAAACAGTCCATATGCCTATATGTAAAAAATCACCAAAGCTAATGATTTCCGAATTATCCCAAACAACTGAAAAGCAGGTTGTTAAAACAAACAAAAAACACACTTTGAAATGTCTGTATGCCAATGCCAGAAGTCTAAGATGTAAGATGGGAGAGTTAGAATGTGTAGCAGCAAATGATGAGATTGACATAATTGGCCTCACAGAGACTTGGTGGAAGGAGGATAACCAATGGGACAGTGCTATATCAGGGTATAAATTATATCGCAATGATAGGGAGGATCAACTTGGTGGGGGTGTGGCACTTTATGTCTGGGAGGGTATAGAGTCCAAAAGGATAAAGATCATACAAGAGACTAAATGCTCAGTAGAATCTATATGGGTAGAAATCCCATGTGTGTTGGGTAAGAGTATAGTGATAGGAGTATACTACCATCCACCTGGACAAAATGGTCAGACAGATGATGAAATGCTAAAAGAAATCAGGGAAGCAAACAAATTTGGCAGTGCAATAATAATGGGAGATTTCAATTACCCCAGTATTGACTGGGTATATGTAACATCAGGACTTGCTAGAGACATGAAGTTCCTGGATGTAATAAATGATTGCTTCATGGAGCAATTGGTTCAGGAACCAACAAGAGAGGGAGCTATTTTAGATTTAATTCTTAGTGGAACACAGGATTTGGTGAGAGAGGTAACGGTGGTGGGGCCACTTGGCAACAGTGATCATAACATGATCATATTTAAACTAATAACTGGAAGGGGGACAATAAGTACATCTGCAGCTCTAACACTAAACTTTCAAAAGGGAAACTTTGATAAAATGAGGAAAATAGAAAAAAACTGAAAGGTGCAGCTGCAAAGGTTAAAAGTGTTCAACAGGCTTGGACATTGTTTAAAAATACTATCCTAGAGGCGCAGTCCATATGTATTCCATGCATTAAGAAAGGTGGAAGGAAGGCAAAGCGATTACCATCATAGTTAAAAGGTGAGGTGAAAGAGGCTATTTTAGCCAAAAAAAAAACCATCCTTCAAAAATTGGAAGAAGGATCCATCTGAAGAAAATAGGATAAAACATAGGCATTGTCAAGTTGTGTAAAACATTGATAAGACAGGCAAAGAGAGAATTTGAAATGAAGTTGGCCATAGAGGCAAAAACTCATAATAAAAACTTTTTAAAATATATCCAAAGCAAGAAACCTGTGGGGCTCTTAGGGAAGATAAGGCCATTGCAGAAAGACTAAATGAATTATTTGCTTCTGTGTTTACTAATGAGGATGTTGGGGAGATACCAATTCCGGAGATTCTTTTTAGGGGTGATGAGTCAGACGAACTGAACGAAATCACTGTGAACCTGGAAGATGTAGTAGGCCAGATTGACAAACTAAAGAGTAGCAAATCACCTGGACCGGATGGTATGCATCCTAGGGTACTGAAGGAGCTAAAAAATGAAATTTCTGATTTATTAGTCAAAATTTGTAACCTATCATTAAAATCATTCATTGTACCTGAAGACTGGAGGGTGGCCAATGTAACCCCAATATTTAAAAAAGGCTCCAGGGGCGATCTGGGTAACTAGAGACCAGTGAGCCTGACTTCAGTGCCGGGAAAAATAGTGGAAACTATTCTCAAGATCAAAATCGTAGAGCATATAGAAAGACATGATTTAATGGAACACAGTCAACATGGATTTACCCAAGGGAAGTCTTGCCTAACAAATCTGCTTCCTTTTTTTGAAGGGGTTAATAAACATGTGGATAAAGGTGTAGATGTAGTGTATTTGGATTTTCAGAAGGCGTTTGATAAAGTCCCTCATGAGAGGCTTCTAAGAAAACTAAAAAATCATGGAATAGGAGGCGATGTCCTTTCGTGGATTACAAACTGGTTAAAAGACAGGAAACAGAGAGTAGGATTAAATGGTCAATTTTCTCAGTGGAAAAGGGTAAACAGTGGAGTGCCTCAGGGATCTGTACTTGGACCGGTGCTTTTCAATATATATATAAATGATCTGGAAAGGAGTACGACGAGTGAGATTATCAAATTTGCACATGATACAAAATTATTCAGAGTAGTTAAATCACAAGCAGACTGTGATACATTACAGGAGGACCTTGCAAGACTGGAAGATTGGGCATCCAAATGGCAGATGAAATTTAATGTGGAAAGTGCAAGGTGTTGCATATAGGGAAAAATAACCCTTGCTGTAGTTACACGATGTTAGGTTCCATATTAGGAGCTACCACCCAGGAAAAAGATCTAGGCATCATAGAGGATAATACTTTAAAATCGTCGGCTCAGTGTGCTGCAGCAGTCAAAAAAGCAAACAGAATGTTAGGAATTATTAGGAAGGGAATGGTTAATAGAACGTAAAATGTCATAATGCCTCTGTATCACTCCATGGTGAGACCCCACCTGGAATACTGTGTACAATTCTGGTCGCCGCATCTCAAAAAAGATATAGTTGCGATGGAGAAGGTACAGAGAAGGGCAACCAAAATGATAAAGGGGATGGAACAGCTCCCCTATGAGGAAAGGCTGAAGAGATTAGGGCTGTTCAGCTTGGAGAAGAGATGGCTGAGGGGGGATATGATAGAGGTCTTTAAGATCATGAGAGGTCTTGAACAAGTAGATATGACTCAGTTATTTACACTTTCAAATAATAGAAAGACTAGGGGGCATTCCATGAAGTTAGCAAGTAGCACATTTAAGACTAATTGGAGAAAATTCTTTTTCACTCAATGCACAATAAAGCTCTGGAATTTGTTGCCAGAGGATGTGGTTAGTGCAGTTAGTGTAGCTGGGTTCAAAAAAGGTTTGGATAAGTTCTTGGAGGAGAAGTCCATTAACTGCTATTAATCAAGTTTACTTAGGGAATAGCCACTGCTATTAATTGCATCAGTAGCATGGGATCTTCTTAGTGTTTGGGTAATTGCCAGGTTCTTGTGGCCTGGTTTTGGCCTCTGTTGGAAACAGGATGCTGGGCTTGATGGACCCTTGGTCTGACCCAGCATGGCAATTTCTTATGCTCTTATAGGGCTTTTTGCTGGATTTCTTTTAATTGGTTAAGGCTTAAAACACACTTTCAGGCAAAAATCTCTCTTTTTTTCCCCTGGCAAACCCTACCCCCCCCCCCCCCCCCCCCCACACACACACACACTTCTCCACCCCAATTGAAGTTACAGGAAATTAAATCCTTGGGCAAAAGATGTTGCCATTTCCAAACCGTGGAAGCAGACAGACTTGGAGAATTTTTTGTGGGACTCAAACTTTTCTGTTGACTTTTTTCTCTTTCTTTTTCAAAGATTGATTATTTCTTCATTTTGTGACCACAGAAGAAGGGATACATAGGGACCTGGGTTTAGTACTGATGTCGCTACTAAGGATCCCATTCACGAAACATTTTTCTGTAAGCACAGAATGGGTAAAAGTCTTTCTTGACTAAGGCCCTGAGAAAGATGCTCTAACACAAGGGGTCCAAAGCTTTTTTTCTTTTGCTACTGAGGACCCCTTTGCCGTCTAACTGGCCTCTCTCATTTTCACTGGACCTGTCAGGCCTCTTGCCCTGACCCGTATGGGGGCAGAGCCAGCCGTGGAAGGGCAGGGGAGGATGACATGGCAATGTGAGAGCTTAGGCGGGCTTCTGCTGCTAGAGTGGCAATATGGAGCACTGGCACACCTCTCCCTGACCAGGGCTGTTTTGGTGCCCCGGGTGGTCGTCTATCTCTTCTGACAGCCCTGCTCACTGCTAAAAAGCAGCGGCACACTCCCCCCTTCCCACGCCTGCTACAACAAACCCAGGAACATTTGGGCTCTGCTCGTTCTGGGATTAGGGAGGCGAGGAGGGAGTTTCAGTCGACGCTTTCAATACAAGATGCTGCCAGCACTTGCTACTTCAAAGCGAGTATTCCAAGTCCTATTGCTAAAAAAAACCCCCAAAAAACATTTGTGTAGTGCTGCAAGGTGCATGGAGCACTGTATAAACACATCCAAGAGACAGTCCCATTTCTGTGAAGCTCACAAGACAGGAGCTGCTGAGCAAAGAAAGCAGGGCTGGGTTTAAAATCTTGGGGGCCTATAGGCAGGACTAGAGGAGGGCGAGCCCCTCCTTCTGCTGAAGACAAGAGAACGGGTATTTAGCACCTTCATAAATGGGTGCCATACACAGTTATCTTTTGTTGTTTATGCCTAAATCTGGGCCTGGAACCAGGGTCTACAATCTCTGAAGTCTAAATAAGAAAGCAATCAGTGGGGGTGGGAATGCAGGTAAGAGTCTATTTGCTTTGGCAGGCAGTTTCACTATTCTGCTAATTGTAGCAAATTGCATGCAAAGTACTTAGCAGCTGTAGATGGAATGGAGTTAAGATGCCTGGCTGATATTTCCTATTTCTTCCTTCTTTCTCTTTGCCCCATGCAGGTAAGATGCAATCACTATAGTAAGGGGCTTCAAAAAACACCTCAGGTCTGCCCTGCTTGTGCTCTTGGTAAAGCCTCTTCAGCTTCCCTTTATTGTTGACACTGATCCTAAGGTAAAGAGCTTTGGCAACTACACTGTGATTTCAGGTCCTAGCACATATACAAGAAAAACAAAACAAAAAACAATGGACCCCCCCCACTTCTTTTTTTTTTAATTTATAAGATTTTTTATTGAAACGAAAGAACAGGTTTAACATACCAGACATAATAGCAGCAGAACAATAAAACACAAGCCAATAAAACCACATAGACAAGTATAAACTGTCAAACATTAGAATAATCAGCAGGCTGCATAGTAAAGGTATAGAACCTGATATAATATCTGTGCAGTAGTTTAAGATACCAAACCCCCCCCCCCCCCACCCCCCTGAGCTTCAATGGTGAGTAGATGAGGAAAAAAGCAGGGAGTATAACATCCCAAAGGTCAGATGCAAATATTTAAACAAAAGGTAAGGGAAAAAAAAAAAAAAAAGAGAGGTCACTACGAACCTGGAAAGTCAAGGGTTATGGACGAGTGCCACCTGTAATAGGGGCGCCATATCATGTCAAAACGGGAAACCTTTTTGTGCTTAAATGCTGTGATTTTTGATAATAAAAAAATGTGATGCACCCTGCGTTGCACGTCTGCTTTTGTGGGAATACTGGGGGATTTCCACAAACGAGCGATTTCACAACGGCAAGCAGTAAAAACAAATTGAGCCAGTCTATTTTGATCCGCAGATAGCTCTATTATTTTAGCACCCAATAACGCCTGCGCAGCCATGGGCAATGGCATCCCTGGCAGGAAAGCATACATCCAGTGGAATATTTCACACCAGAGCCTCTGCAATTTAGGACAATCCCACCACATATGATAGTAACTACCCACAAGCGAACATAACCGCCAGCACTCATCTGGGTAAAGAGGTGTAAACTTATGTAATTGTACAGGAGTCATATACCATCTATATAGTACTTTGTAAGAATTTTCAATAAGCGAGGCTGCTATGTAGCCTTTACCCATGGTTTGAAAGAGAGTTTTCCAAATACGAGGGGTCCAGGACACCTGCAGGTCCTGTTCCCACAATAATTGGAACTTATAATTAGGTAGTGACTGGGGTAGTAGCATTTGGTAGATCTGAGACATAGCCTTCACACAAGTATTCGCCTTCTCACATAATTTTTCAAAGGCAGGTTGCTCAGAGTTAAGATGCACCGCCAACATATTAGTCTTCGCAAAATGGGTCAATTGAAAATATGGGTATATGGCGGAGTCAGGTAGGGAATAAACCCGTTGTAAATCAGAAAAAGGACACATGGAAGTGGAACCCCAAATGTGCCCCCAATTATGAATACCCCGTCTCCTCCAAATGAGAAAGACGGAACTCTCAAAACCTGGGGAAAAAGCCCTATTGACATATAAATTGGTACTAGAGTGGTATTCCCTGTTACCCACCAGAGTGGAGCGATACCTATGCCACAGGTGTAGTAACATTTGAGTAGTGGGGGGAAGCACCACAGCCGGGTCGATTAACCAAGTAGACTTGGGCTGCCAGAGAAGGCTGTGGAAAGGGATAGATCCTAACAATGTCTGTGCAAAGAGGACCCACGATTTGGGACGTCGAGTCATGTGCAAGTCCACTCATTTTTTAAACTGAGCAGCCCGAAAATAGCGGGAAAGATCTGGCACTCCAAGCCCCCGATTCGGTTTTGAGCGCATGAGCACCTCCCTGGCAATCCGTGGTCTTCTGCCCGCCCAGATAAAGGACATGCAACTCTTTTGCCACTGCCGAAGCAGTGAGGGGGGGACCAGAACTGAAAGAGTCTGAAAGAAATACAGGAGTTTTGGCAAAATATTCATTTTGAAAACCGCCATCCTGCCCAGCCATGAGATGTGGTATCTGCTCCATTCTTCCAGATCCTTATCTATTTTTTTCCATAAATTTGCATAGTTTATGACCAGTAGGTCCTGAGTAGTACTTAACTGAATCCCCAAGTATTTGATTTGGGACGCAGCCCACCCCCCCCCCCCCCCCCCCCACTTCTAGTCTGGATGTTTTCTCTGTTATTTCTTCTGGAATAGGACTAACAATGCCACCAAACCAACATAAGCATCAGTCCTTTAATAAGTCTGCCCTAGAATGGCCATCTGAACAAATCAAAATATCAGAAAGCAGATACAGAGTGCAGAATTTGCCAAAAGGTATCTCCGCCTATGCTGCACTATAGGCGGAGAAAATATTATAAAAGGGACTGGAAAGACCAAAGTAACCAGCTCATGTCATGCATCTTAACCAGCTAAGGTACTCATGCGCGAGATAATATGGGAATTTTTCCGTTAAGAAACAAGATTACAATTCCTAGGGGGCAGTGAAATGGGGGAGGTAGAGGAGAGTGGAGTTAAGATGGCGCCCTGACTGGCAGCACTGTTTGTTTGCTCCGTGCGATTTCCTTGCATTGAAATGCCGCCAAAAAGAAAGGGCAGGATGAGGAACTACCCCTCCGTGACCACCCTGCCTCCCGGGCAAAAAACCATCTTACAGTGCGCCATAACCCCCGCACAACAGGGGAATAATGCTCCGGCTGTTGGACCCGCGGTAGGAGGAGCGGATCTAACCATGGACGAAATATCACTATCCCCACCTGATGAAAGGTCACCACCGGAGCTTAGGGGTACTTCGACCCCGCGCTCGAGGACGAACTCCGAAGTGGAGATTAATCGCTCGCAGGAGGAGGGAGCTGCGTCGCAGGATCCTCTAGCCGTTAGCCTCCTAGACCTAGAGGCGGTACAGCCCGGTGAGCGCAACCAGGACGGTGGAGAAGTGCAGGCAGGAGGTGGTGAAGGTAGGCCTGCAATAACTCCCGTTCTTTCCACCGGAGTATTGATAGGCTCGGAAAAGCCTGAGGTGGTGACCTTAGACGCTCTCTGGCATCTAACGTCTGCTATAGCAAAATCATGTGGAGATTTATTTATTTATTTATTTAAAACTTTTTATATACCGGCATTAGTAAGCATACATCATACCGGTTCACATTGTAACTGAAAGGCTGAAAGATTGTTCTGATAAAATTAATAACTTGTCTCAACAAATGGATTTGTTGAATAAAAATTTTGAAATGCAAAAGCAGGAAGCAACTGAGAAATTTGAAAAAGTGGAAAATGAGATCAAGCAAGTAAAATCTGTGCAAAATGTGATAATTCAAGATTGTGGTAACATCAATAGGAAAATAGAAATGATTGAAAATGCGTTAAGACATCTAAACTTACATATACTGAAATTTCCTAGGATTGTGGGGGAATTTCCTCGTGGTACAATTAAAAGGTATTTCACTGAGATTTTGGAATTTCCTTCTCAAGAAACCCCACCCCTAGACAAAGTATACTTTTTGCCAAGCAGGAACAAACAGAATGTGCAAGAAATCCCAAGAGACTTTGCCAATTTGACGGAGTTTCTAGAAACCTCAGGATTTGAAATAACTGAAAGAAGTACTTTATTGATAACATTCTATAATGAGAAAGATCTCACAGATGTAATGAGAGCATATTTCAAAAAAATGGAATCATTGTTTATGGGAGCAAAACTGAGAATATATCCGGACTTGACGAAAATTACACAGATGAAGAGAAAAAGCTTTTTGGCTTTGAAGCAGGAAACACTGGCGTTGGGAGCCTCATTTTTTCTAAGATTTCCCTGCAAGTGTGCAGTAAAGTATAATCGAGACAGTTATATTTTCTTTTAACCAGAACAATTAAAGGACTTTATACAATCAAAGAGAGTCCAGTCGATGCTAGAGAATTAAGGCAATCTCATCATCTGATATTGGGGGTTATACAGGGCACCTGTTATTTGTTTTAGAATTTAAAATAATTACCTATATATTCCTACTGTTCATTCCACCCCCCTCACTTTGATAGTGATCTAATGGGTAACAATATAGGAAGATTGCTCGGTAAATATTACTTTATCTATAATTATAATTATTGCGTTATGATGCCATGTTTCTGTACAAAGAGTAATACTTTGATGTTCATTTGAAAAAGATAATAAAGTATAAATATAAAAAAAAAAACAAAAGAAATGGGGGAGGTAAGAAAATTAGGACTGGATCTGCTTGTTAAGCTCTGGAATTCATTGCCAGAGGATGTGGTGAAAGCTATTAGTGTAGCTGTGTTTCAAAACGGTTTGGACAAGTTCCTGGAGGAAAAGCCCATAAACCATTATTAAGGGAAGAGTTGCAGAAATCCACTGCTTATTCTTGGGATAAGCAGCTTTGAATCTATTTACTTTATGGGATCCTGCCAAGTACTTGTGACCTGGACTGGCCACCTTGGAAACAGGATACTGGGTTTGTTGGACTTTTGATCTGACCCAGTATGGCAAGTCTTATGTTCTTATGGTTAAGCCAAGCAACTGTTTTAAACAAGGGGAAACTCCCTGATTAGGCCCTCCGGGGCTGCAAACAGAATTTTCAACTTTGCAAATTAACATGTTTCTTAACTAAAATGTGTGCACATATGCCTCATCAATATTCACAGTGAATATCCTGACAACCAGACATGTTTGCAACCTTTAAATACCGGAGCTATACATTTGTGATTTAAAAATCTCTCTCTGAATATGATGAAGGAAAACTGTCAGTTTCATGTAGCATTCAAAGCTGCATTGTGCTTTCTGTAGTGGAAATATTTGCACATTTCTAACTGTTCATGCAACTCGCATGTTTTACAGTAGAAAAGGAATCACAGGTCTGGTTTGCCAATATATCTTTAATAATGATTTTCCATGAATACACCCCAACTACTTGTTATCATAATTTCATATATTTTAATATATTTAAATAATATAGGAAAACGGGTGGATATTTCATATGTTATACGGCACCATCCAGGTGTCGATGTTTTCTCTTATAATCATAAATAGCCTCCCGCCTCCAATTTTTATTTAAATTTTATAACTTTAAAATATGTTGAACTGGATCATGGAAAATCCTATTTTATTGTAAATTTATTTTTTGTTTTTATTATTATCTCAAAATATTCTCTCCGTGGCTGCCACTTTTTTACTTATTTTATCTCTTGTCATCGCCGGAAAAGATCACCATTACTTAGCTTAAAAGAGCTAAGTAATGGTGATCTTTTCCGGCGATGACAAGAGATAAAAATAAGTAAAAAAGTGGCAGCCACGGAGAGAATATTTTGAGATAATAATAAAAACAAAAAATAAATTTACAATAAAATAGGATTTTCCATGATCCAGTTCAACATATTTTAAAGTTATAAAATTTAAATAAAAATTGGAGGCGGGAGGCTATTTATGATTATAAGAGAAAACATCGACACCTGGATGGTGCCGTATAACATATGAAATATCCACCCGTTTTCCTATATTATTTAAATATATTAAAATATATGAAGTTATGATAACAAGTAGTTGGGGTGTATTCATGGAAAATCATTGATAAAAACAAAACACTGGGTGAAGGTATATGTGTGATTGATTAGATATTTCACTGGTGAGGATCTTAATTGTGGAAATTGTAATATATCTTTAATGACTATTTATAGTATTTATTGTCATAAAACGGAGGACTGGGCTTTGAGATTCCTGCTGTACAACCTGACAGAGCAGATTATTTACATACTTAAAATATTGATTACCATTGGTTTTTCTTGTTAAACAGACTTCATTCCCATCCCTACCATGCTGTTTTTTACATGTACCTTTCTTCGGTGAACTATGCTGCTTAATGCCGATTGCTTGACACGTGTGGCTGTGTGATAGTTTTGCATTTCTTTCTTCCTTGCCTTGTTTAGACACGCTGACCTGTAATCCTCTGTTAACTATGACTCATGCAACCCTTCGGGGCATCGAATTGTAGGCAGAAATCAACCGTCTCATTTCTAGGAGGAGGGATTCCAGGAGCACATCTGGAGTCAGTGGAGCATTTGATAGGCAGGCTTTCGTGTGTTTGGGAGAAAAGACAGGGTCTTGGGGGGAAAGGGAAGACACAGGTCCCGTCCCCCCCCCCCCCCCCCAAGGCCCAGTCCAGCTGTGACATCTTGTTAAACCAAATTTGAAAAGCTTTTGTTTCCCCCCCAGTGTGAATTCACGGTTTCTTTTTCATTCCTACTTGGGTTGGCGCTTGCATCATTCTGCAGAGTTCCTCAGGAGCCAGATAGTTATCTGTCTGCCTGAAAATGTATTGTTAAGATGAAATGGAGACGCATGAAACATGACGGCAGACAACAACCGCCAGGCTCATCCAGCCTGTCTAGGTTTCTGTCTCCGCTGCAATACCGCACACCCTTCATGATCTTTGGCTTTACCCTCATTTTCTTGCTATTCTTCGATGCTTATCTCATGATTTCAATACTGTTTTTGCCATCAGTGGGAACTTATTCCATATATATACCACCCTTTCTGTGAAGAAATTTCCCATTTCCTAATGTTATTCCTGACTCTACCCCCTTACACACTGATTCCCCACCCCCATCTCTTGTTCTGCGCCTTCCTTTCCACTGAATATTTCCATATTGTATATATATATATTTTTTTACCATTGAGGTATCAGAATGTCCCTATCACATCATCCTTCTCTTTTCTCTCTGTCCAACCTCCATCTATCGGTCAGAGGCACCCCCCAAAGCCTCCATAAAAACTCTCTAAAAATTGTTGCCCCACAATCACTGAACTGTACCACGCCAAGCATTAGTAGTAGTTTTCTTTTTCAGTAAAATTAATATAACCCCTTTCTGACTTTCCTAACTGCCCCTTTGTAACTAGGAAACAGGTGTTTTTCAGACTCCAGAGCAGAGAACAGGGGCTGCTTTCAATTAATTACCAAGCTTCCAGGAAGATCCTGCCCCTTCCTTTGGAATACTGCCTGGATTTTTTTTTTTTTTTGTATTTTTATTTTTTTTTTTAAGGAAACAGGTAAGTGGGAGAGAAGTTTTATCAAAACCAACAAATCAGTCAGCCTGTATGGTTTGCTTAAAGTCAGTCAGTCAGAATTAGGACTGTAGCTACAACCCCCACCTCACCCCCAACCTAAAATCCAGTAAGAAACAGCAAATTTAAGTCAAAATAAGAGCTCAGAAGTTTGCTTACAGACTGCAGCAACAAAATGCTGGCGATCTTCATATGTCAGAAACATATGAAGGTGGAGCCTATCTTGCTGGCGGCCGATAAGGAGGTGGCCCAATGGGCCACTGGCAGAGCCTATCCCGACAGCAGCCGAAAAAAGAAGAGGCGACCCAGCTGACTGCCAAAGTAAAAAGTCATCAGCACGTGCCAGCAGCCAAAATAAAAAAAGGGAGAGAGAGAGCACGTGTTACTGAAATAGGAGGAATGTGTATTTGTGAGACAGCATATTCATGGGTGTATTTGGCAGAAAGCATGTGTGTGCATGTGTGTGAAGCAGTATGTGTGAGAGCATCTGTATGTGTGTGAGAGAGCGTATGAGAGGGATCGTGTGTATGTGAGAGAGAGCATGCGTGAAAACAAGTGCATGTGAGAGACAGCATATGTAAGAGCATGTGTCTGTGAAAGAGCATGTATAAGAATCTGTGTGTATGTGTGAGATCATTATGTGTGTGGGTGAGAAAGTATGTGTGAGAGCATCTGTGTACGTATGTGTGAGCATGTGAGAACATGTGTGTATGAAAAAGCATGTGTGAGAGCATCTGTGCACGTGTGTGTGAGATATCATCTGTGTGAGTGTTTAAAAACCATGTGTATGTATAAGAGAAGAAAGTTAATTCACCCTGCCTCCCCGCACAATAATCCATGAAAATCTCAGGGTGACTGGAAATCAAAAGTTCCCAGGTATGGAAAGTGGGGATTTTTAAAATCATTAAGTTTTAATTATTGAGAGTTATTTGATATTTTGAATTATTAATGTTGTTTGGGAAATATTTTTATTTTAATTATTGGCTGTTATTCTATTCATCAACTGTTTTGAAATATTCTTTTTATTAGTATGCTTTTACCATTATGATTGTTTCCTACTCCTTGATTTTATTGTTTTGAGAAATGGCATTTCTTCTTTATTTTTTTATTTTATTTTTATAATATTTCAATAACTATTACAAGGAACACCTTGATTTGAAAAAAAGAGATTGTACAGAAAAAGGAAAAGCAAGTATGCTTTACAATGTGGAAATACACAACCAACCCCATATTTTAAAAGGAAATAGAGGGGGGGGGGGGAGCAAGGAAAAAAAGAAGAACTGAGTATCAAAGAATAATAAGAAAAAATAAAAACTGAGAACCACCAGTTACATTATATGTACCGGTTCAATTACAATGGGGAGTTTAAACAATGCACGTAGTTGGGATGGCTCAAAGAAAATATAATTGACATTATTATATCTGACCAAACATTTGCACGGATAATGAAGTAGGAAATAACCCCCCTTAGAATGTACTTCGGGACGCATTTGCAAAACCCTTTCCCTCCGAATTTGGGTAACCCTAGATAAAATGCTTACCTGCTGGGAAAATTGCCTTAAGTCCATTAACCACCTCCTCACCAGCCTGAACCTGGTTCTCAATGCAGCCAAGACAGAAATCCTTCTTATCTCCCCCGACCACTCGGGCCGTACTGATCATTCCCCAACTCCCAGATCACTCAAGTAAGAGACTTAGGAGTAATCCTTGATAACCATCTGAATTTAAAGAAATCAATCAACAATATCACTAAGGACTGTTTCTATAAGCTTCAAGTTCTGAAAAGACTCAAACCCCTTCTTCACTTCCAGGACTTCAGAACTGTCCTCCAGTCAACGCTTTTCTCTAAAACTGACTACTGTAATGCTCTACTCTTGGGGCTCCCCATCTCTGCCACCAAACCACTACAGATGCTCCAGAACGCAGCAGCTAGAATCTTAACCAACACCAACCGGGGAGCTCATATCACCCCCATACTCTGAAACCTGCACTGGCTGCCAATAAAATACAGAATCTTGCACAAGGCACTCACCATAATCCTCAAAACCATCCACAATCAACTACCACTAGACCTTCAGATCCCTTTCAAACTCTACTCATCTGCAAGACCCATCAGAGAAGCATATAAAGGAACCCTACAAGTCCCACCAACTAAATCCACGCGCCTAACTTCCACCAAAAAACGTGCATTCTCCACAGCGGGCCCTGTCATTTGGAACAACTTGCTGAGTGACCTAAGATTGGAACCCTGCCTTCTAACCTTCCGAAGAAAACTTAAGACTTGGCTTTTCCTCCAAGCCTTTCCCTAATTTCTAAAATGTCAAACCAGACTCAGCCCAACTGACTAGACCCTCGGACCAGTCCCAGTATTTTCATATGTATTTAACTTCTAGTTTTTTGCTGTCTTTCTACTTCCCAGCTACTCTAGCCCCCAAGTTCAATCTCCTTGTTATATGTAACTTTGCTTTGGCCTTCTTGTTATATGATTATTTAGTTAGTCCCTAAGTTCCATGTAAACCGGTTTGATATGAATCTTTTTCATGAAGATCGGTATAGAAAATGTTAAATAAATAAATAAATAAATCGGGGTATATCCACATTTTCTGACCATATAATAATTTGGAATGATTACGAAGAAATACATGCAAACCATTTTCTCTATCTGTAGGAAATGCGAATTTAACTAGCAACGTTCCTCTGAGTAATTTCTTGGGAATTTTGCCAAATATCTGATAGATCCAAATGGGATTCCAGAAGGTAAATTATCTTCAGAGTCCTCCATCTGTAATTTTAGCAGTAAATAAGCCGTTACTATCACTGGCATAGCTGTTTCTGGGATTTTAAGAATCTGAGAAGAGTAGTTCCTAAAACGTTCCACTGGAGTATATTCTTTTATTATAGGAAAATTAATGATCCTCAAATTTAGAAAACGCAAAGTGTTTTCAATATTCTTTACCTTTTTTTAAAAATTAAGTCAGATTGTACTAACTGCTGTTGTACTTTTTCAACAGTTGCCATTCTGGACTCTATATTTGTAATCTTGGTTTCTTGAGCTGATAATATAAGAGAATTCTGCTTAAGGGTGTTATTTGTTTCTAACACCACAGAAGTGAGAGAGATACAGAAGTCTCCAAATTAACCAAAGCTTGCCATAGTGCATCTAAGGTGATCACCGCGGGCCTAGACAATTTTAAGTGCCAACCTGTGCAATTGTGGCCTCACCATTGGTCCAAAAAGGGAGCCTGTCGAGCCCAACAGTCGGTATCTGCTCCATATCGGTAGGTATGGAGATGATTGCAGCATGGCCCACAAAAATAGAGGCCTCCTCCATATCCTGCACCAGTGCCGCCATCTCAGACACAGTCGCAGCTTCAGCTCTTCCTGTAGTTTCCTGTCGCATAAAACCGTTGGGCTCCCATGAACATCAACCAAGGGTGTTTTGGCAGCCAAGGTTCCAAGCCTTGGAGGTGAGGGTGTTACCGGTGCTCCTGGGCTAAGGGAGATCTCATCGGCCTGTAGGGAGGGACTCCGCTCAGCGTCCCTCTTTGCTGTGGCCATCACCTCGGGGACCCGAACTGGTGTTGCGCCAAAAAACTCTGGGATTTTGGGTTGAGTTGAGCCAGATAAGGGAAAGCTGGACACATTCTCCCTGTCTGGTTTTCCATTTAGTATGTGGCATCTGTTACAGGAGGAAGCGGCAAGGTAGTAAATTCTCCATGGAGCTTCTTGGCGTCTGTCTCAATTGACAACCATCTTGCCCCGGAATGGCATTTCTATTTTTCCATTGTTGCTCTACATACAGTCTGGCTTGTTGAAGTTTCAAGTTCATTTCTGTTTATACTTTATGGTCTCTTTATTCTGTATTTGGTGAGAGTCTGTGTGTCTGAAGTGTGTCTGAAGTGAGGTATTTTGCTAGTTTGTAGTTTCTGTGTAAGGATCTACAGCAGCCTGGCTTGTTCTTTTTTCCCTAATAGGAAGTGTTTTGGTGTTTAGGGCCTTGTGTAATATATGCAGTGTTGGCTGGTAGTTAGTGCTATTTTAATATGGGCGGTTTAGTATATTGTAATTTTAATTCAGTTTACTCTGGGCTTTCTGAGGGCAAAGCCCACACCCAACATGCATTACTGTAGGCCTACTACCATATGTATTCCAAGTATGTTTTTTTTGCAGGGTTGTGATATTTTTACCTCAGAAGACTGTACTCTCAGTCCTTTTTCATGTAAAATGATTATAAATGCAGAATTTTTAATTGTGTGTGATGAGGGCGGGGGGGGGGGGGAGGCATAGATACAAGGCTGTAAAATTCGCCTAAGGCGCCTAATGCCCTTGCATCGGCTAGGAGAGAGTGCACCACACAAAGACCCCCGCCGTTTACCCTTCTCCAGGGGAAAGTGGGAGGCAGGGCTGAGGGTTCCTGGGAGTGTGGCAGGGTTGCCAGCTTCCTAGAAACATTATCACTGACCCTCTATCTACCACTCCTCTGGGAACTCCTGCTTTCCCCCTCTTCTGCAGCATTTCAAATCAACAAAAGGGCCAGACTACAAAGAGACCCCCCCCTTGCCCCTCTTGATAATTTGACCTGTATCATGCTTGGGGGGGGGGGCAGGGAGCTCATCTCATCCCTTGCCTCAGACAGCAGATTGCCTTGAGCCTTGGATCGGAAAATGTCATAATGCCTCTATAATCGCTCCATGGTGAGACCGCACCTTGAATACTGTGTACAATTCTGGTCGTCACATCTCAAAAAAGATATAGTTGCGATGGAGAAGGTACAGAGAAGGGCAACCAAAATGATAAAGGGGTTGGAACAGCTTCCCTATGAGGATAGGCTGAAGAGATTAGGGCTGTTCAGCTTGGAGAAGAGACGGTTGAGGGGGGATATGATAGAAGTCTTTAAGATCATGAGAGGTCTTGAACGAGTAGATGTGAATCGGTTATTTTCACTTTCGAATAATAGAAGGACTAGGGGGCATTCCATGAAGTTAGCAAGTAGCACATTTAAGACTAATCGGAGAAAATTATTTTTCACTCAACGCACAATAAAGCTCTGGAATTTGTTGCCAGAGGATGTGGTTAGTGCAGTTAGTGTAGCTGGGTTCAAAAAAGGTTTGGATACGTTCTTGGAGGAGAAGTCCATTAATGGCTATTAATCAAGTTTACTTAGGGAATAGCCACTGCTATTAATTGCATCAGTAGCATGGGATCTTCTTAGTGTTTGGGTAAATGCCAGGTTCTTGTGGCCTGGTTTTGGCCTCTGTTGGAAACAGGATGCTGAGCTTGATGGACCCTTGGTTTGACCCAGCATGGCAATTTCTTATGTTCTTATGCTACAAACAATAAGGACCTTACCCTGCCAGTGCACATATTACTGAGCATTAGGCAAATTATGAGACTTAAATAGTTTATGACAGTGTTCAACTGTTGTATACGCAATCTGGAGTTGGCTTTCAGGGGGTTTTATTGTGTTGAATAGCAAACTCTGAGTTAAATGGGAACATGACTGGGCTCATCATTCACTGTGCTGGCATGTTTCTCTCCTTTCTGATTTTAAACTGTGTGTTTTATACAGATGGATGTAATTAAAAAAAAAAATATATATATCCAAACTCCCATCGATACAAAGATTTTGGACAATTGCGAGCAATTTGTGATACATCTGGCACAGAAACAAGACATTCTTTAATGCATGAGGAGGATCCGTATGCATTAAGGGATGAATGCAACCTTTTATTATGCAGACGTTTGGTGTGCAGTGCTTAGGGATCCCATCATGCGTTAAAGAAAAGCTTTACAAACACACACACTATGACGCATACCTTCTCTGCACTAGAAATGATCTAATTCTGGTTCTGATTTCAAGAAAGGTGTTTGTTTTGACGGCTGACAACCTGGACTGACAAATCCATGTTGGTGTGAAACAGATTTCTGATCTTAAATTATTACATTTGGTTCAAGCCATCTGTTTTCTTAATGCAACATATTATAATGTCATAAAATTAAGATCACAGGGAGTGTTTCCCCCCTGGCCATTGTAACATTTCTTAAGTGCACTATGAAAACAGACTGATTGACTATTACATATACTGTATTTTGTATATAATATATATTCATTTAGGGTTTTATTTATTTTTTACTGTATTTAGTGCTCATGAAAGTTGCCAGACTGCACACACTGAAAACAAAAGTCCTCCATGTATCCATAAACACAGAACAGCAAGCAGCAGTGCAAGCTTCCCCATGCTGCCTTGTCAATGAGCCTCAACCCTTCTCTAGGGAAGGACAGAATAATTTGTTCTCCCTGACTGTAACATCTTTGGCCTCTGCTGAGACAGCCAGCAGTGCTGTCAAATAGCAAGGTGGCATGTCCACGAGAACTACATCGAGACCAACAATTCATTGTACGCAGGCCATCAAACTGCTTTTGAATGGTAACCAGTGATCTAGAGATGAGGACTTCTGTTACCCTGTGTCAATCCCTTCAGCCATCCAGTCCCTCAGCCCAGAAATGTTGTAATGTCTAGAATTTGATCAAACACTACTACCACTATTAAACATTTATATAGTGCTACAACATGTACGCTCTGCTGTACCAAAGCATATGAGAGACAGTGCCTGCTCTGTGGGGGTTGCAATAGTCAAGAGACACAGACAAATATAAGAGGTTTGGGTTAAAATGAACAAGGTTTGGTAGGATCTAACAGAGTAAATCTACAAAAAGAAATCAAGTCTCTGCCCCCTAAGAAGTCTATATAAGAAAAACAGGAAGTGGGTACATGATCCTTTTCATACAAGTAGTCCTAAAAGGTTGATTTTGTGTCAATTGTAAGTGAATTCCATACACACACACTGCACAGACCATTACAAAGCTGTAGTTTCCAATTGGAAAACATAGGTGCCCACAGAAATTCCATTATGTCACAGAACTACCTAGTGTCTCCACTTTACCCCTTCATAAAATTCTGCAGCTATTAAACGTGGAACTCATCTATACATGGCATGTATCCTTTTCAGAGTAGGTGCCATATAACATTCGTGTATTCACTCCCACATTTGCAAGTGTACTACATCCAAATATTGAACCTTGTGTATTCTATGCAGTTCTGGTTGCTGCATCTCAGTAAAGACAAAGCAGACACAGAAAAGAAAACAGAGAATGTCGAGAGTGGCAACAAAAGGCATTGATGGCCACCATGCCCGATGGCAGCCCTGCACCTCGATAGCATTGAGAGCGTCGATGGTATCAGGGCAGCTCCGCTCTGCGATGGATTAGAGGCCACACCCTGCGATGGCCCTGAGGGCTGCCATGGCACAGAGGCCACGCACCTCAAGAGTATTGATTGCATCCATGGCATGGATGGGACCGAGGCATCCATGGCATGGATAGGACTGAGACATTGATGCATTAGAGGTCGGTGCCGCTACTCAGCTACCTCAAGGCCCAAGGCGCTCAATGACTCCCGGTGCATTGAGACTCCACGTCCAGAGATGCCTATGACACAGAGGGCCCTTATGACATCAAGGGCGGTCACACACCCTGATGGCATTGAGAGCACCCTGGAACCTCGACGGCATCAAAGGTGACCATGGCACTCAATGGCAATCCTGATCCCCGACGTGGTCCTGAAATTGATGTGTCAGATCAATGGTGCACTGGTCACAGATGTGCCCGGGCAACTGTTACTGGCCATGGTACTGAAGGGGTGGCAGCAAGTTTCTTGCCCAGGCTCCTGCTCACCATCTCTCACAAGACTGCACTGCTATCACCGGCAAGCAGGAGGGGAGGCTACGTCATCCAAGGCTCCTGCCCATGGAGACCAGTTCCTTTGAATGTGGGGAGGATGAGCTCCCCCCCCCACAGGAACTGGCTGAACCTCGATCAATGACGAACAGTTGGTGAAATGACACGGAACTCCTGCCTGGGTAGAACTCGGGTGAGTTCCCAGGCTCAGCAGCCTGAATGGATCACCCACGGAATGCATTCAGTCAGTCCTGCCAGCACCTGACAAAAGGTACAAAAATAGATAGAGCAAGGAGAGGACACAGATTCTAAACTGCCAGTGCAGTATTTATTTATTTTTCTTCTTTTTAAGGAATAGAAATAAATTCTGCCAGACTGCACAGCAACTAATTGCCGCCATGCGGCTGACAGACAGAGGAAAAAAAGGAAGAAAAAGGAAAAGAAATAAAACTACTGTAAGGTAAGGGAAACAGCTGTAGCTCCAGAAAAAGAATCACTTACAAAAACCGTGAGGAGAGAGCAAAGCTGAATACCATGACACACACAGCTCCGTGGGGGGGGGGGGGGGGGGGGGGGGGGGGAGGGGGAAAGGAGACTGAGAGACTCTGCCTAGGGGGCAGGGTGATGACTACAGCTGCACATGCTCAGTAAGGCATGTTTGAAAGTTCTAGATTCTTTAAGATGAAAGTTCCGTGCCGGGCTCTATCTGATGATGTCACCCATGTGTGAGGGTTACCATCCTGCTTATCCTCGGAGAATACCCCACTATGTGTGGAAGCGCTGTTGGAAATATATAAACCTCAGCATGCACTAAGATCCACAGGGTGGAATATGGATGATATCCCATCTCATCGTTTGTATATTAAGATGAAACAAGAGAAAGGCCATTTTGCATAGTAGGACTCACTTTCTGGACTGAGTTTCCCGATGAGATTTGCTAAGTTCAATTTAGGAAGAAATTGAAGAGTCAGGAGGGCTTGGAGAGTCAGGAGGGCTTGGCGTAGCTCCAAAAAGAAGTTTGTTAAGACAGTCTTCGATAAGATGGCATTTCCGCTCAAAAAATGCCATGTTATCCTGCCAATTGACCAAATTGTTTTGGAGCTCCAAAGTGAGGGCTTCCATTTCTTGTTCTTTTCTTAGCCATTTTAGTTCAAAATCTTTTATCCGAATTTGTTCTAAATTTAGAAGCTCTATCAATGCACTCTGGTTCTCGTGTAGAAATGCTACATTTTCTTTTAAAAGAAGGTTCTCCATCTCCAATTTATCTATAACGGTCCTAAGATAACTAACTTCACTTTGTAATGCTTGCATCTCCGATCCTAAAGCAGCTCCCCCTCTAAGAGTAGAGACACAAACTGAAAGTGAAAGATTTTAATTCAGTCAGGCAATCGCACACATCCGAGGATAATATAACTCACAATTTTATGGCATACGAGAGACTCTATTATTTTAGGTTGGTTGTTTTAATTGTTTAGAATTTTGTTTTTTTATTTCTTTTATATTTTATTATGTAGAAAAATCTACTTTTTAAATGAAGTTGATATGATTTATTATCTATTAATTGCGCTGCCATTTTATGTTACTACTATGAAAGTTTTGCTGTAAACTGCCATCAGATTGAGCGGGCTAAAAGTTAATTTAAATAAAATACATAAATAAAGGGGATGGTAAAGTTCCCTTATGGAGAAAGGCTAAACAGATTAAGGCTCTTTAGTTTGGAAAAGAGATGACTGAGAGGGGATATGATTGAGATTTATAAAAATCATGAGTGAGATGGAACAAGTAAATAGGGAACGGTTATTTGCCCTTTCAAACACTAGGACTAGGGGACACTCCCTGAAACTAGCAACCGCACATTTAAAACAAATCATAGGAAGTTTGTTTTTTTTCACTCAGTGCATAATCAAGCTGTGCAATCCGTTGCCAGAGGACATGGTCAAGGCAACTAACAAAGTGGGGTTCAAAGAGGATTGAAGGAAATGACCATGAACAGTTAATTAGCCGGGTAGACTTGGGAAAGCCAGCGCTTATCCCTAGGAGTGAGATACAAGAACTAGATCAGTTAGCGTGGATCTGCTGGATAATTGTGACCTGGACTGGCCACCGTCAGACAGGATGCTGGGCTCCAAGGACCTTGGTCTAACCCAGCACGGCACTTATGTTCTTATGAACCATACCACTAGTACAAAGCTGGATGAAGCTGCTGTGAAACATATACGTGTAGATATCGGGCACCAACGGTAATGCTTCGGATTATCACATGCCTTATTCCCACTAACTATCTCATTGTACTGAAGTGTTATGCTGACTTTACAAGTTTAGGATTAGATGTAGCTGTAACTCTATTTCTATTTATTGTCTTTTTCTGATTCAAAAGTACTTTTAGCTGATAAAAAACAGATGCCCTTAGATGACTCAATCCTTTTCCCTGCTCTTTTGCTGCCAAAGGTTCTTTCAAAATCTTGTGCATCTTACAAATGAGTAAGTATTGCTCCCAGTATGACATGTGATATTGTTTTATTTTGCCTTGGTTGAGAGACTCTCAAACCTTTTTTTTTTTTGGGGGGGGGGGGGGGGGGGGGGGGGAGCGGGTTGGCCCGAGGGTCTTCTGCGAAACAGAGAAGCACATGGTTCTAATTTTAACTGTAACCTTGCCCTCATGATGACATATGTGTTTACTGTCTTTATAATCAAGCTTCATTTTTTGACCTCATGCCCAGATTTAATAAATTAGCCAGTATTTTTAAATTTCAGTCACGACCGTATGTACCCATTAGCCTTCACATTTTCTGCTTTGCATACTTCACTTCCTTCCTCTCCCACCCCCCTACTAGGGTAGGGCAGTGAAAACTGTTCTTAAGCCTTTCCAAATCCTATTACAATAATACGCACTTTACAAAACTCAAATACAAAATCTGTCTGATTAAATTTATATTTTGTTTATAATGGACTGCTATTCACAAGGTCATGGCAACATACTGTATTTCTAAGATTATTATTTTTCTGTTACTTTTGTAAATCACCCACCAAAGGAGACAATCTTTGCTCTAGAATGATCTTGATTTATTTTATTTATTTATTTCTTTTATTTAAACATTTTTTGTATACCGGCCTTCCTCACTAGATATCAGGTCGGTTAACAGTACAATGACTAAAAATCAATAGTTACAATATAACAACTACAATACAATCATAAAATATTCTAAAAATTAAAACTAATATAAAATTAAAACTAATATAAAACAATACACTAATAAAAGCATCCTAAAAATTGACCGCTCAATCACATTATTTCTATCTAAAAAAATTTCATCCCCTAAATTCAAGTATTCTAGCAGAGATAAATATCTTGTTCTCTAGACTCATGGTTAGCTACTGGCTTCCATTGTTTCGTTAAATGCCTGTTCAAATAACCATGTCTTGAATCATTTTTTAAACTTCTGAATGCATGGTTCTGATCTAATATCTAACGGCAAAGCGTTTCATATTTTTGGGGCCAGCCAAAGAGAGAGTCCTTGATGAACATTCTGCTTATCTTAAAAGTCCTTTAAGTGAAACAATGGACCAGTGACGTAAAAAACCCCCCCACAAATGGCCTTAAGCCAATCAAAATGCAGGGTTCTCATTGCAACATTCCACACCTCTTGCATGAGATTTACAATTTAATTTAAGGAGACTGTGCAAAGTATAATAGCAAAAAGACACCATTATAAATATGCATATATTTTAGAAATACAGTTAATCAAGCAAAATAAACTTCTGCCATCATGAAGATAAAGCTTAGTTGGCTCAAAAACAAAAAAAAAAAAGGAAGAACCCATAATCAGAAACAATATCGTGACAGCAGTGTAAATTTGAAACAAAGGTATGAAAAAGATAGCACGTTACTATTCACCATCACAATACTTGGATTACAACCTGGCCATCTGGTATCAAGACTCGATGTACAGCTGGGTATATATATATATTTCTTAACGGGCATTAGAAAACAAAATGTTTCTGTCAATCAATCAACTGCGCTGTAGAGCACTCTCTCTCTCTGATAAAATTCACCTAGAAAATCACAGCTTTAGAGACAGGTAAAAATAAAAAGATGATAATAAAAAAAAATTCCATTTAAATTCTACTTTTAAAAAACAGTCCATTTGGAAGGGAGCCCAAAATAAACCAAGATCTAAAGATCCTGATGAACCTTTCAAGGCCTCACAATAGTTCACGGGTTTTTGTAAGACTGAGCCCAAGTTGAGCACATCAGAACTGAAGATTCTGGGGTGAATTTTCAGAGTTACAGGCTAAGAAGCTTGTACTGCTGTAATTATTTTATAAAAGTTAAAAGTATGCGCATACTTTAATGTCTCAGTCACACATATATGCACATAAAAAAGGGGCGATGGATCACGTGATGTGGTGGGCTCGGTAGGGTGCTGTGCTCCGAGCTCCGGCCATCCCTCCCTCGTAATCGCCCGCCATCGACCTTCCTCTGCCTGATTTTTTGTGGCGAATCCTGCTTTTCATGTGCTGGGATCTGCATACGGACTACCCACAACCTTTTCTTGACATCGCATGGCGTCTCGGGCTCTCCGCCGCGAGAAAGACAAATTGCCGGCCGCCGCTACCAAAATGGCCGCCGCAACTTCAGACCCCCCGGAGGTCCTCACAGACGGCGATTCCCTAGAAGAAAAAATCTCCCAGGCTGTGGTGATCGCCCTTGATGCTCGCTTACACCAGCTGTCTGAGCAGATAGCGGAGGTGCGGTCCTCTATCACCGAGTTTGATCAGCGGGTGGAGCGCATTGAGGGACGCGTGGGCCTGGTGGAGGACGATGTCGGGGCCCTAGAGCGCCGCGTGGAAGAGCTCAGCAAGCAGGCCCGCGAGAGTGAGGAGAAGCTGGATGACCTTGAGAATCGGTCGCGGAGAAATAACTTACGTTTCGTTGGGTTTCCAGAGTCCCTACCTGATGCTGATCTGCCGCGTGTGATAGAGGCCTGGTTGCTTGCTGTGGTACCAACTCTAGCTTCTCCCTCCGGAGGCTTGTTTGAACGGGCACACAGACTGGGTCGCAGGATCGAGGGGAGCCCAACACAGCGACCGCGGGTTATTATAGCGCGCTTCCTACATTTTGCTCATCGCGCTCTTGTGTTACAACACTATCGGAAGGCACGAGAGGTCTCCTATGAGTCACGGCGCATAATGATTTTTCAGGACTTTTCTCCCAGAGTTTCTGTACAGAGGAGGGCCTTTAATGAGGTCTGCGCTGATCTGGTCAATAAACAGATCCGTTTTGCCCTCCTGTTTCCCGCTAAGCTCAGATTTACTTACCAAGGGGAAGTGAAAATGTTTGATTCTGCTGTGGAGGCTCGGGCTTTTGTGCAAGGGCTCCCGGGTCCCAGCCACTCTGGGAATACGTGACTTCAACCCACTTTTGCAGACTCCGTATCACAATGATTCTGGTTTCATTGGATATCTGTGTTTCAGATATTTTTTTGCTCGCTGTGTTGTTACTACGACAGTTTAATTGCAACGGGTTTCAGTCTGTGCTCAATTGTTTGTTCATTCTGGGGGTGTTTATGTTTTCATGTTATTTTTGCTTCCATCATGGCCCCCGTACATGTTGCCCTGTATGTGCTGGTGGTTGGGCTTCTATATATATTTTTTTTTTTCTCTGTAATACCTATTGGAGGGGGGGATGGCTGAGCACATGTGTGATTCACGTGTATCTTCCCGGCTAAGGGGTCCTTGGCACGGGGACTGCATATTGTGAGGTCCATGACCGTTGTTGTGTGCTCCAATATGTGGGCTAGACGAAGGGGGGGAAGGGGGGGGAACAGCAATTGTAGAGAATCTCAATCACACTAGATGGGCAATGAGTGGTCTCTGTGTACTGCAATTCTTGGCTTCCTTGCCTAGATTTTTGCTTTTACCACGCTGTCTGCAGATCAGTTTCGCCAGGGGTGGGTCTGACCTTGGTGCCTTGCATGTCATGGTTTTAACGCCTGTTCGTTCATGTCACATGTTTTCCCAACTATGGCTTGTGAAGTGCTAACTTGGAACGTGGCGGGCATGGGCACTGCTATAAAACGGGAAAAGGTGTTTGCTAGGCTGACCAGACTCCGTGCTCGTATTGCCCTCCTTCAGGAAACCCATATGCTTGCCCCTGAAATTCTTAAGTTAAAGAAGAAATGGGTCTCCCAGCTTTACTCGGCTGAGGGTAATACCAAAAGTAGAGGAGTAGCCATTCTGATTCATCGGGATGTTCCATTCATCATGCAACAGACTATTGCGGACCCCCATGGGCGCTACATTTTGGTTAAGGGCACCTTAGCGGGGCTTCCAATCATACTGGCTTCCATTTATGCTCCCAACTCTTACGACCACCTATTTTTTACCACCTTGCTTTCCCAGCTTACTGGTTTGGGTGATTGTCCCATGCTCCTTGGAGGGGATTTTAATTTTGTCAGTGACCCCGTCCTGGACAGATCTCCGATCAGGGGGGGGCATCAAAGAAGTGACAAGAAGGGCCCTAATTTCTTGTGTAAACATTTGGGTCTTATGGATCTTTGGCGTGTGCTCCACCCAGGGGAGCGCGAATTTACCCATATTGCTAAAGCACACCCTGCCCAGTCCCGGATTGACTATCTTCTTATCTCTGAATCACTATTCTCTAGATTTACTGCTTCAGCTATTGAAACGCTAGTGATCTCGGACCACAGCCCGGTTACAGGGACTTTCCAGATGGGCGGTGGCACCTCTAGGAGTCAGTGGCGTCTGCCTGCCTCGCTGAATAACGACCCTGAGTTTGCTTCCTTTTTAAAAACAAAATGGGGGGATTTCTTAAAGGCCAATGCACAACACCTCGACCAACCCATCCTGTTGTGGGAAACGGCTAAAAGTGTCCTGCGTGGGGAAATCATTAGCTATGCTAGTTTTAAAAAGAGGAAATTGGATAAAGACATCATATTGTTGGAAAAACAACTCCGAGAGTTGAGGAAAGGGCGGGCCCATTCCATAGTTGGTGGGATATCTACTCAATTTAAAGAAACTCAGTCTGCCCTTAATGTCCTCCTCCACACCAGGGCGGCCCACACCCTTCGCCACCGGCAGTTTACCTTTTTTCAACACGGTAACAAGGCTGGCAGGCTTTTGGCGAGCCTTTTAAAGGCGCAAGACGCATCCAAATATATATCAAATTTAAAGAACTCTCAGGGGGTGGTACAAACGTCCTCTAAGAATATTGCGGAAATTTTCTCTGCATATTACAAGGATTTATACTCTGGGGAAGAGGTGGATGAAGTAGCTATTCAAGCCTTTCTACAACAGCTTTCCCTCCCGTGTTTAACCGAGGGACAGCTGCAGAGGCTGCAATGTGCAATTGAAGTGGAGGAGGTACTTGCAGCCATCCATGTCCTCCCCCATCACAAGGCACCTGGGCCGGATGGAATGACCTCCACTTTTTATAGGGCTCTTAAAGAGGAGGTAGCGCCAGTGCTCCAGAAGGTGTACGAAAGTATGGCCGATCTTCAGCTGATGCCCTCAACGATGCGAGCGGCTACTATAGTTGTTCTCCCGAAAGCGGGTCGGGATTTGTTGCAACCTTCCTCTTATAGGCCTATATCATTGCTCAATCTAGACATTAAAATATATGCAAAGATTATCACTAACCGGCTGCAGCCTCTCATGCCCCAATTGGTTTCACCGGACCAAGTGGGTTTCGTGTCAGGGAGGCGCTCCACGGTCAACATCCATAAGGTGCTGGCTGCGTTGGAGATGTGTGCCGACTCTCGAGTGCCTGACCCTTTACTAGTCACATGCGACGCGGAGAAGGCATTCGATAGGGTGGCCTGGCCCTTTTTAAGGCATGTTCTTCACAAATTGGGGTTTCAGGGCAGGATTTTCGAGTACATCAATCTCCTTTATTCTAACCCCACGGCACGGATTTTGGTAAATGGTGAACTGTCTGGAGAGTTTGGGTTGCAACGGGGTACGAGGCAGGGTTGCCCCCTGTCACCTTTGTTATTTATCCTGACAGTTGAGCCCCTTATAAGTAAATTAAAATCTACCCCCGCAATAACGGGTATTCCTGTGGGGCCCCACTCCTACCTCACTTTATTATTCGCTGACGATATACTACTCCTCTTGTCCAAGGCTCAAACCTCTTTACCGGTAGCGCTCACTATTTTTAAGGAATATCAGGCATTATCTGGGTTTAAATTGAATCTGGACAAAACCGAGGCCTTGGACATTTCGGGGTCTCTCAAGACTACATGGGAGGCTTTTCCAGTGAAGTGGGCGTCCTCAACGATTAAATATCTAGGCATCATTATCCACTCCGACCCCCGCAGGTGGTACTCCCTGAACATTTCTCCTACGATAAGTAAAATGGTGGTCAAAATGAAGGGGTGGAGGGATCTCCCATTGTCTATTCAGGGACGTATTGCAGTAATAAAAATGGTCATAGCACCGCAAATGTTATATAAGCTTTTGATGTTACCTGTACTTCTTTTACAGCGGGATTGTCGTATTTTACAACGGGAATTGAGGAAATTTTTGTGGAAGCAGAAGAGGCCTCGCCTTTCTCACAAGACCTTAATGGCACCAAAGACACGGGGTGGCTATGGCCTCCCCAACTTTTACTTATATTCCTTGGCTGCGAATTTACGCTTCTTGGGAGACTGGATTTTTGGGTCCTCAGAATATACTGACTCAGATCTCCTTAAATCACTCTGTCTTCCTAGGGAACCCTGTCATGTATTACATATTTCACCCACGGAGTTCCGCCAACTGCATATTCCTTTTACCTTGGTCAAGACGATCAGAAAGACCTGGAGCATTACTCGTAAGATGATGGGCCTTTCACCTTCGGTGTCTACACATTACCCTCTTCGGGGAGCCACGCCGACATCCTTAGAGATTCTTCCTGCCCGTCCCCAATTTGATATGCACTACAACTGGCCTCTGGGACTGTTTTTGGACCCTGGCTCGAACCAGATGTATTCTTTCTCTCAATGCCAAACATTGCTGGGTTTCCACCCATGAGACTTTTTGATATATGGTTATCTCCGTGCCTCGATCTGCTCTCTTACTAAGGGTGTGGAGAGCCAGCTCACTAATCCTACTTTTACGTCACTGACTTTTTGCTTTCAACAGCGGCAGGCCTCTTTGTCCAAACTGTATAAACTGCTTACTACTATATTGCCTTGTCCCATTTTTCTCAATTTGCTCTCTAAGTGGTCCATTGACTGTCAAGAGGACCTGGAAGAACACATGCTCACCAATTCCTATGCCTCTATTGCTAGCATTACGAATAATGTGGGTCTGAGAGAATTACAACAGCGGGTGTTCCATCGTATTGTCTACTCTCCGGCTCGAGCGCATCGTATGGGCATTGCACAGTCTGCTGCCTGTCTCAAATGTTCTAATCCGGCGGCATCTCTCATTCATTGTTTGTGGACCTGTCCTTTGATTCAGGACTTTTGGTCCTCCATCAGGATATTTTTGTCGACTTTGTTCCACACGGACCTCCATTGGTCATGCTCTTTTTGCATTCTCAATAATGATGTTGGGGACGAGAGCGTTAATGTCGACAATACAGGCTTCCTAGCCAAGGCGTGTCTTATTGCCAAGAAGTGTATCTTACTTAAATGGATTGCACCGGATGCGCCAAGCCTTGCTATGTGGTCAGCTCTTCTGACAGAACTTTTTCAACTAGAGTATGGCTCTTTATACAAACGTTTTTCTCCTAGGAAGAAACGGATCTTCCACACCATCTGGATTGACTATTATGGTTCATTGTCCTTAACAGTGAAAAAGTTGGCACCATTGTAGGGGTCCGGTGTGTCAGATGTTGCGCATGTTTGTGTGTTTCTCTTGGGGGAGGCTGCGGGGGGTGGCTGGTATATGTAGGCGCCTAGTGGGATATAAATGCTATGTCTGGTGATCTGCACTCTGTATTATTATCTAATGCAAGGTATGTTTCTTGACTGCTTCACTCTAATCAGAATATGTGAGATTCTCTACAGATTAAGGGGGAGGGATTTGAGGGTGTTTGAGTTGAAAACTTGGGTGGCGTGTTACTCTGTTTTGATGGCTGTTACTGCTGTATTTTCTGTGTCTCCCAATAAAATTGCGTTGGAAAAAAAAAAAAAAAAGGGGCGATGTTACACATGTAAATTGTTATTTTCAAAGACACTTATGTGCATACATTTGGCAATTTACTTGCGTAATTTAATACCTGATAATTATCTGACAATTGTATCAGACTTGTTTATTGTATATTATTGGCTGGGTGGGAGGTCTGGGGAAAGGTCAGAGTGAAGAACCAGGAGGATCTGGATGACCTGGAGAAGGACTGAGCAAACTGGTGGAGTAATTAGTAAACTTGTTCATTTAAATTATGTGTGTATGTTTTAAAATATGCCAACCTATGTGTGTAAATCAAGGTTTATATGTCCTACTTTATTTTTGCATTAAAATATATACGCACCTTCAATGCATTGTTTGTATTTGCATGTAAGCATACATACACACACTAACAAGTGAAATTTCAAAGGAGTTACTCGCATAAATGTAACATACTATTGTAGCAATTTTCAAAAGCATTTATGCACGTAAAGTGCAATTACATGTGAATATCCTTTGGACAATTTAATGGCATATATTTGTAGCAATTTTCAAAAGCCCACTTACATGGGCAAAGTGCATTTATGTCTGTAAAACTCATTTTTAAGTGTTTAAATGCTTTTGAAAATCAGGCCCATATGTTCTGGGGTTAAGATATGTGTTTTATATGATAAGCATGGGTTATAAAATACTACTGCAGATCTATGTTTGGCCATATGCACACGTAGTTTGAAAGTTACCATATTTGATTCTAAATCTGAGATTTGATTTAGACTCAAGGCTGGGCTGCAATCCACTGATCAGTGCATCAGATTTTATTTTTAAACTGAAATAAGGAAAGGACTGCGTTCAGTAACTCTGTTTTGGAAGTACAGTGTTAAAACAATGCGGTAGCATATGGTTAATGTCTTTTTGCATCCTTTTCGGAGAGGTGCGTCTCGCTGTTTTCCCTCTGCTCATGGACTTCATGAGTAAGCGCATGACAAAAATAAGCTATAATCATGCCACATACAAATAGTCAATAGGAATAATTCAATTCCCCAGCTCCTTCCTTTCCAATTTGGGTTCTGGCTCTAGAGGTGCGACAGAGGTATGAAAAGTGCATTAGGTTTGCTCTGTTAATCTTAATGATTAGCTCCTTGGACTTCCAATTAAAGCACATTTCATTTACGGGGGTAAAATCTTTAGATTATTTTCTCTTATTCAGTTGTCTTTACAAGAATCTTTCCGAACGTTAAGAGAATTAATTTTGTCATTTGGTTTTTCAGTAATTTCACTGAGGTTTTGTTTTTTTTTTTTTTACAGTATCAAATGAATAAATTACATTTTGGTAAGTAAAACTATTATCTCACCCTGAAATCAAAAGCCCAACCAAAGCTAAAATAAAGTTGGAACCCTTATTTTAAACCTCTGTCTGAAAAAAAAAAAAAAAGCAACTTTCTTTATAATCCACCTTCAAACAAAGGGCACTGTTTTAGGGAGGAGAACTTCCCGATAGTAATGCTGTGTTTCCAATCCAGGAAAAGATGTCAGCCAAAACTTCAATAAGTTTAAACTCAGGGTTGGCAGCATAACATCATAATTAGAGGATAAAGCTGTGAATCTGGAGAAATGGGTTTGATTCCCCATCTCCATTGCTCAGTGCGAGACGACGTCATTTGTGCTCAAAATGCAATTTTGAGGTCTTTGGATTTAACAGATTGTTTTTGTTTATTTATTTTTGTGTGTGGGGGTGGGGGTGGGGGGGTGGTGGGGTATTTGGTCCCGCATTATTGGGCTCCCATGAGCCTTTATTCACAAATATTCGGGGAGCGAGTTTTTCTCCTTTTCCCAACTCACCTAACCTGAGCCACTGCAGCCAGAGTCCTCAGCCTGGGGCCAAACACCGTAGCTCCTTCAGATCACTGCAGTCATGAGGCTCACAATCTGGCCACTAAATTTCACCATTGCATAAGGACTGGGAACTCCCTCCCTCAAGGTCTCTGAATGCTGCCTCTGCAACATCCCTAGCTCTACCTTGTCTGAGGACCGAAGGATCTGACAGACAAAGTGAACCCAGGACTTCTGCATGACAGTGCACAGTGCAGCCACTGAGCCATCAGGCCTGGCCCAGCAAAATTTTAACCATGGGAATCTTTCTTGCCCACACGGATGGTGCTAGGTAGATAATGAAAGTTTATGCCATGCTTTAGCATGGGATGCGGGTAATGTAAATTAGTAATATCCCTCTCAACTATGAGCATTACAAAGCAGACAGTGGACACAGGCAAGGAAGAGAAAAACAATAGGGTTGTCTGAACCCCCCTTGTAGGGCCCATAATGCTATCTTGGCATGGCTCTCAATGTTGTGAGCACATTTTTAGGGCGACAATGTGGGACCATGGAAGGAGAAGCAGTTGACACAGATAATAAGAGAGGGCCCACCCAGAATTAGTTATATCATGGACACTCTGTTACTAATATACATTAGCCCATGGGTTCAATTTCAAAATTTAACCAGTCAGTCAACAGAGGCCATTTCCACATCTCATGGCATAATGAACAATAATCTAAACTTTACAACTTTAGATAGTACAGTGAGTGGTAATTGTACCTTTTCCATTAAATTAAGGGCACAATTAGAGTATGACCTTTAACTATGCAAACTGTATATTTAATATGCCTCATAAGAACATGCCATACTGGGTCAGACCAAAGGTCCATCAAGCCCAGCATCCTGTTTCCAACAGTGTCCAATCCAGGCTATAACTACCTGGCAAGTACCCAAAACCTAAGTCTATTCCATGCTACTGTTGCTAGTAATAGCAGTGGCTATTTTCTAACTCAACTTGATTAATAGGTAATAGACTTCTCTTCCAAGAACTTATCCAATCCTTTTCTAAACCCAGCTACATTAACTGCACTAACCACATTCCCTAGCAACAAATTCCAGAGTTTAATTGTGCGCTGAGTGAAAAAGAACTTTCTCCGATTAGTTTTAAATGCTAAGTTCATGGAGTACCCCCCTAGTCCTTCTATTATCTGAAAGAGTAAATAACCAATTCACATTTACCCATTCTAGTTCTCTCATGATTTTAAACACCTCTATCATATCCCACCCCCCCCCCCAGCTGTCTCTTCTCCAAGCTGAAGAGTCCTAACCTTTTAGTTTTTTCTCATAGGGGAGCAGTTCCATCTCCTTTATCATTTTGGTCACCCTTCTCCATTGCAATTATATCTTTTTTGAGATGTGGTGACCAGAATTGTACACAGTATTCAAGGTGCGGTCTCACCATGGAGCGATACAGAGGCATTATGACATTTTCCGTTTTATTAACCGTTCCCTTCCTAATAATTCCTAACATTCTGTTTGCTTTTTTGACTGCTGCAGCACATATTGAACTGACGATTTTAAAGTATTATCCACTATTGCGCCTAGATCTCTTTCCTGGGTGGTAGCTCCTAATATGGAACCTAACATCGTGTAACTACAGCAAGGGTTATTTTTCCCTATATGCATCACCTTGCACTTGTCCATATTAAATGCAAGGTGATGTGTGTAACTGTGCAGAGGGAAGCCTTTTGGATCCAAGATTTTGAATATATCAAGAGTAGAGGCGAAGTAAGCAATATTATATCTTAGAGTCAGCCTCTTCCAGGGTATTTGAGCTGCTAGAGCATGTATTGGTGAGCTAGCTTTCATCTCCGTGCAATCTGTCAAAATACAAAATTTGTGGGGCGATGTTCCATTGGCTTTATAATACAGAATATATTTATAGCTGTTATGAACTGTGATTTAGAAATCTGTCAGTTATATTGGTCATCTTTCCTTTCTTGAGCCCATCCTCCGTTGCTCGTAGTGCAATGTTATCAAGGCTCAGTGATAACTAGCGTTTGCTTACAATTTTTAGTTCTATTTTAACCTGAACTATTTTCATTTTGCTAGACATTTGGCATGTTCCACAACTAAAACAGATTTATACTGTAGGCTTGTGGGACAGATTTACAAGTGCAAAATACTATCCATGTAGCACGAGAAAATTGCACTTATAACAACTATTGTGAAAAACATTTAAAGCAAAGGGACTACTACCAAGCATAGGCAATATAGACAGTGGCTTAGTACTCTAAAAATTTGAAGATGGCAAGTAATCCGGGCTACAAAGGAGTGCTGTCTAGGCCTGGGACCTTGCTCACACCATTCGCTATTGCTTCAAAGGGGCGCCATTGTGGCACTCCGGGGGGAGATGAGGGGTAGATTTTCCCCCTGCTTTCTGATCTTGGGGGGGGGGGGGGGGAAGTACCTCACATGCTGCCACCCCCGCCAAGCCTCTAATCCTGCCAATGGGCACCAAAATCTTTAATTCACTTCTGAATGCTACTCCTGTATGTGGTGCAATGTTGACTTTTGGAGTTTTTCCTAACTCAGCACATCTGGCCTCTGAAGGGCTTTCTTCTGGCATAGTGACCATTTGCTTACAGTGATTAAATTAGACGTTTCCCAAAATAATCTTTATAGCAAGAGTTCTAATGTGTTTGAAGTTTTATAGCGCGTATATTCTTTGTCCTTTGCAATCTGACTTCTTTAAAACTGGCTAAAACAATGGATACATCCTTTTGAAGCCACTGTGAGTTATTTTTAATATAGCTCAAAATATCTAACCACGAATATGATGGCATTTGGTTGTGTTGTAAAAGCAATTTTATTTAAATTTCTACTAAATTAATACAATAAGCGGGTACTGTTAGCCCTTAGAAGATTCATATTTAGCAAACTGACAGGTAAATAACTAGATTTTCATGCCATTGCTTTACAAATTACATCTTTTGAAGAGAGGAGGGCCTATTTAATGGACTTTCAAAAGTGGCAGGCATTTACACTAATTGCCAGGAAAGTCAAATGGGCTGCAGAGTCCACTTCTGCAGTTCAGCTGGTACATTTGTGGCTTGTGATCGAGTTTCACCAAACATACAAAATTATCCAGCTTCCCACTCTCCATCACAGTCTGTACTGATCAAGACAGAATACATTTAAGTGTTTCTGTGCAAGACTACTTAACTCCTTGAAGGCCCCATGATACAATTAATCTGGCTACCATTCAGCTTCCTATGCTCTGCCCCACAAAATAAATAAATAAGAACTCACACTTTTGCCCTTCTCTTGTCTATTCCAGGTGCACATATAAAGTCCTAATCGCTTTGTGAAGGACAAGCCTTTTACATTCAGTCTCTTGTAACCCCAAAGGCTTATACACTCTTCTTTAACATGTACTTGCTTACACTATGGCTGTCTGTCTTTCCAGATGTGATGTTCTTAGTGCTTGTTCCTAAGTTGTTCTTGATTCTTGAGCATATTGGACATTCTGTTAATAATAATCAGGATGACAAGGGCCAGAGTGAATGGATATGGGAGTTGGAGAAGCAGGACTGCAGCAAATTCTTGTGTTGGTCAGAAGTGTGACCATCAAACTGGTGGCATATATTTTTTGAACACCTTAACAAAGCTAGTCTCTCTCAAATAAAATGCATAAAAATATCAATCCCAAAACAGCATTTGACATACGGGGTAGATTTTATAAGAAGCGCGCAGGCGTACTTTTGTTCGCACAACCCTGCGCAAACAAGAGTACGCCGGAATTTAATAGATATGCGCGTATCTTTTAAAATCCAGGGTCGGAGCGCGCAAGGGGGTGAACCTTTGTGCACCTTGCGTGCGCCGAGCCCTGCGCGCGCTGCCCGTTCCCTCCGAGGCCGCTCTGAAATCGGAGCGGCCTCTGAGGGAATTTTTTTTTTGTTCCCCCCCCACCTTTCCCTCCCTTCCCCTACCTAACCCACCCCCCAGCCTAAATTGCCCCCCTACCTTTATTTTAAAAGTTATGCCTGCCCAAGGCAGGCATAACTCGCGCAGGCAGGCCGGCTGCCGGCGTGCCATTCCCCGGCCTGGGAGCAGTTTTGGAGGCCTCGGCCTCGCCCCCGGGCCGGCACCACACCCCCGACACGCCCCCCCCAAGCAAAGCCCTGGGACTTACACGTGTCCCGGGGCTTTGCGCGCGCTGGCAGCCTATGCAACATAGGCTCGGCGTGCGCAGGGGGAACTTGGGACAGGTTTTCAGGGGGGTACGCGCATATCTTATGCGCGTACCCCTTTGAAAATCTGCCCCAGAGTCTTCTCTCTTACTCAACTCAGTTAAGGCAGCACCAAAGATGAGTATATCAGAGAATCATCATAACACCCGTGTATAGGCTGTTCTAAATTGTTCTGGCCTTTGCTAGTCATAAATAATCAAAAGGCCAAAACAACTTTTCATCAACATTTTTCATAGTTTTTTTAAAGTTGGAAATAGAAAGAGTGACAAGTTACTTTCCTTTCAGTTAGCAATCGCCCATGATATCGGCTTATTTATGAGTGCTCCTAAATACATGTGCTGCCAAAAATGTTTCTGAGCACAAAATTTGTCAGCATTTTTTAATCACAGTGACCAAAGGCATGTTTACTTTAAATAAAATACTGGCTTTTAGGTGCATTCATTATGTATGAAAAAGTGCCTATAGTTTTTGGTAATGCAGGTCAGAATGTCAAAGGTGCCATTTTGAATTGGGTGCTGCAGCTGGCAGAAGGGCCTGTTGGGACACATTGAGGTGGACTTGTAGGAAGCTGTAATGTGCTTTCAGGGCCCACAAACCCGCACCTGTGGGGTGCGGGTTTGTGGGCCCTGAAAGCACGTTTCATTTCATTTATTAAAATTTATTAATCACTTAACACAAAAAGGTCTAAGCGATTTACAATAAAACATACATAAAGCAAAGCAATTTAAATACAACACAAAAAATAAAAAACAATAATTCATTACAAAACAGCATCTAAGCAATAAAAAAACAAACACAAAAAAAAACAAAACCGAAAACAAAAAAAATTCCAGGAGGTAGTCTGTGTTAAACCAAATCAATCAAAGACATAACTTAACCATCATCAATTATTCAGAACCCACCATAGGCATATTGTAGGAGGAAGCTTTTTAGAGAACACCTGAATTTTTTCAAATTATCTTGTACATGCACCTCATAAGGTAAAGAATTCCAAGTAGAGGGGGCAGCAACAGAAAAAGCTGTTTCACGAGTAGTAGTAAGATGAGCAAGGCGGACAGAGGGTATATCAAGTAATCCATGCTGTGATGACCTCAACTCACGAGTAGGCTGATATATTCTTAGTAAAGCATTAAACCATGGAGGAGAGTCAGGGCTAAGAAGTTTGAAAACCATCATGGAACTTTTGTACTTAATGCGTTCAGAAATTGATAACCATTTTAAACGAAGAAGAATGGGTGAAATATGATCAAATTGTTTTGTATTCGAGACTAATCTAGCAGCTGAATTAAGTAATAACTGTAAGGGTTGCAAAGTGGATTTAGGTAACCCTAAGAGCAAACTATTACAGTAATCAAGGTGTGGAAAAATAATAGATCGTAAAATCTTTTGTTACAAATTCATAACTTTTAATTGTGTGTGTGAGGGGGAGGGAGGGGTTCAAGGCCGTAAGGTTCACCTAGGGCACTTAATACCTTTGCACCTGCCCTGCTGCATTGGCTCCAGGATGCTTTCTGGAGCTGTGCTGCTTTGGGTCAGTGGCTCTCCCCTGTCTTGGCCAGGGCCTCATTTTTCACTTTTTAAGCCCTGGAGGAACAGCATGGATCACTTCACCATGTTTTTGAGGATTTGCCTTTGGATCAGTTCAAATCCAAACACATCTGAGATGCTAGATAGGACTCAAACCCCAAGACCAATATTGCAAATGCCTGACACCACCTAGTTGGTAGCGGGACAAAAATGCTACTGCATAGAGATGCTGTGTCTTGACTGACTGGTCATGGGCAACCTTTTCCTCGCACCTTTATCGTAAGACATCTATATGTACTGTACTATGGAAAATGCAGTAAAGGGTGTTTAAAAATAAAAAGATGCATTCCTTCTTATTGCAAATTTTGATTTTATTCTTTTTTTTTTTTTTTTACTAACTGCTCCTTTCCAACGGCGATGACAGAAACAATGAAAGCAGCGTAATAGGAGGTACATAACCAGCTCGTGCATATTCAATCTTCAGTCAAATAAGTCTGTCAGTTCTGCTGAGATTCGGAAACTGATTTAACGTATTTCATAAATGATACGTAGTCTCCAAATTTTTACTCTTGCATCTTAAATTGGTACCATTTCCGAAGTATGTTTATGTCTCTGCCATTTTTTTAAATTGTATTTTATTTATAAACGTTTGGAATTCCACCTTTCCCTTAGTTAGTCACAAGATGGATTACATACCTGGTTCACCTCCTCGTTTCTCAGTGGCCACTACCTTTACCTCTATCACATGTTTAGTGCTTTAATAGGATCATGGCTATTTTGGTTTCCAGCTTGGGTAGTTTGGCACATCTGGTCTCAATTTTAGGCTCAGCTGGTTTCATTTTAGCAGCAGGACTTGTTGAAACACCTGTATAATCTCCAGATCACGCGCAAACAACAACTGCACAACAAATGCAAGCTCCATGGTCTGCTTTTGTTTCAGGTTCCTCCTATGTCCACCTGCATTGAAGCGGAATGGCTGCAGAGGCCGGAACCATTCATGCAAGCTTTCCAATTTCCTTCCAACATATTAAAGTGATATAGCAATAGTTTTGTTTTTTTTAAACTTACATCTTTTTCTTTTCTTTACAAATCACAAGATTATATAAAAAAATCTTATTCACTTCACAAGATACACATAAGAGACACAGGAACAATAATCAGCCTACAATACACATAAAAAAAACAAACACTCACACAACCATCCATACAATTAAAAAAATTGTGACTTTTCCTTTTCTTCTTCTAGAAATCTCCGGACATATTTCACCTAGTCACATAATTGATGTTCCTGTTCATTTAAAGGGAAAGCGTTCTCATGCTACTTCATCTTAAAAACATGTAGTTCTTCTGATAGCAAATCGTATATGTGTATCTCCTTGTATGTATCTCAAATCCTGATCATATGGACTCAAATCTATCTACAAAGGAGAGGCTTCTTTTTATTTTTCGCATAATCCACATCAGAAAGCTCAAAGTAAAGTTGCATCTTCCAGCGTCTACCGCATCAAGTTCGCCATCCTGCTCTGTATGGTTGGTTGTATGAGTGTTTGTTTTTTTTTATGTGTATTGTAGGCTTGCACGGAAGAGAGCAATACCATCTCTCAGTTAGAGCATGGATCCAGTGTAAATTTAGTCAGAAACCACAAGGGCCTAATTGAGGAAACTTGGATAATCTTTTTGTTAATCTCTTCATTTCTCAAATCAAATATCACTTGCTATTAAGCAATATCATCTTCCCCTTCCCCAAGGAAACCAGGTCTGGGGAATGCTTAATCTAGCAGGGTATTATTGCAACTTGAAAAAAAAAACTATTTTAAAAATAAGAAATCAATATAACAAAACCACCGCCTCACTGTTCAGTCCTTTCCCCAGATGGAATGCCCGAGTGGCTCGGAGTGCTGGAGGGAAGTGGCCCACCATAGTACCAGCAGCACACTTCACTCCCTTTCCCAGGCTTGAATGCATTGCCTCTACAATGCCCCCAGGCCAGGCAGACTTGAATCAGAGTTTGCTGTGCTACAAAGATGGCTTGAGCCACCGGGCTTGCCCTTGGAAAAAAAAAAGCGAGTTTAAGGTATTTTTGGAGAATTAGGACAGTGTGGAAAATATTTGTTGCTCTAGAAATGTTCATTTGTCTGCTCAAACAGGTCTCAGTTTATTAATATCGATTGATCTAGCCAATCTAGAAGCTTCTTGGCTCTGAAAGCATTTCACCACAGTATCACAGAAGAAGATAAAGACCAACTAGCCCACCCAGTCTGCCCAGTAATTCCAGCCCACCCTGCAAGAATATATCCTAACTACCAAGACACAGAGCATGACCACTTGCAAGATGTCTCTGTTTATCCAGGACAGTTTTTGTCGTTTTCATTTGTACTCTACCATCTTGGGCTGATGAGCATAGAGATCCTCCACTTAATTCAAGCCCAGCACCCCTCCCTTCCTGGGTCTAACCACAAAGCTTTGCAATAATCTAAATAGCTACCAATTCTATCATTACTGTTGCCCAACCAACCAACTTCCCCTGAGAAGCCTGCCAGACGGGTCCAATCATGCGAGCACCTGCGTTTCTCCTAGCACTGTTAGTTATTACTGTATTGGCAGCCTGCCAGACCCAGCGGTGTGGTCGCCTGTGCTTCTGCTAGGACTTTGACATTTCCTATTATCTTCTTTACTATTTCGTTCTAGGATGGCAAAGTGAGGAGGAAGAAATGTCAGAAGTCCAGGCAGTTACGCAGGCAACCATGCATCCAGGTCTGTTTACAACATTTTCCGAGACCTTCATTTATTTATTTATTTATTTAATAAAACATTGCTTACAACACCAATTTTCAAAACATTTTCTTTTGCATTTTTCTTTTTAAAGTGATAATGTAAGTCATTTTAGTTATCAATGAATAGTTAATTGTCACTTTTTTTTGGGGTTATATTTCTCCATTCATCCTCACTGGGAAAGCCATTCCTCTCTTCCCCCTCAACATTCATCCCAGATTCCAGCTGCATAACTCTCATAAATAAACTAAGAATGTCCCCATTCCTAGTAACACAGTTGGACTGGTTGGATAAGTGGAAAGGTACGCTTTCAAAACAACCATGCATTTCAGTTTCTAGTGCTAGCTTTACATGTTTATTTCCCCCCCTTTACGGCTATAAAATTAGCAGCCGTCTGCTGGGCCTGCGGTGAAGTTTCGTATTGATGAAGGCAGACTGCCATGTGCTACAGCCCTTGAATCCTGCTTTATTTAGCACTGTGCACATGCAGTGACCCTGGATCAAAGAAATAGTTTTCATACTTTCCTAACAAAGATTGCAAAGATTTTTATTAAAGCTGTTAGAGCCACACTCTCCACATTTTCGGCAAGGAAAAGAAGGCTCTATTCATCTTTTGGTTTCTTGCAAGGAATTCACGCTTGACAGTCCTGCTGAACTAGTGCAGGAAATGAATTATACATAGGTTACGAAAACAAATCATTCCACTCAAATGTTGTCATTGATATTTTACTTTTTAGTATCTTGAAAACATTTTTGTTACATGGCATCAAAACTGGACTTAAAACAGACCATGGCTGAAGGTTTTGTGTGCTGTACTTCACAGATGTTACACAAATTCAAAGTAGCATTTCGGCTTTACTGGGCTTCATCCACTCATGTCCCATCATGGTATCTACTGCTTAGTAGGGATGTGCATTTGTTCCAAACAAATTAAAAAAAAGGCAACAGGGGCCACCCTGAATGAAACAAATCTTATTCGTTGAATTCGCTTGAAAACAAAATGCATCAGGCCAAGGCCCAAAGCAGGGGCCTTGGCCTAAGCTTAGACCCGAAGCCGGGACCTCGCCTAGGGCATAGGTCGAGACTCAAAGAAGGGGTTGCGGCTTAGGTTCGAGTGAGATGCCGGGGTCTCGACCGAGAACCAAAAAAGGTCTTACCTGATCCATCAGGTATCCGATGGCAAGGGTGGGCCTTGGCCCGGACCCAGGCCTGAAGCCGTGACTTGACCCAAAGGCTGGGTCCTGTTGTGTAGGCCTTGGCTTAGGATAGAGCCCGGACCCAGGCCTATCGCTGCAACCCATCCCAGAGGCCAGGTCCCAAGCTGAGGCCTCAGCTCAGACTCAGGCCCAACACCATGCCCTGACCTGGAGGCCAGGTCCCAACGCTGGGGTCTCAGCCCAGACCCAGTCCTGATGCCTGGAGGCCGGGTCCTGATGCCTGGGTCTTGGCTGAACCTAGACCCATTTCCGCTGCCACAACCCATCTCGGAGGCTGGGTCCCAATGCCAGGCTTATGTAGTCCTCTGGCTTGTATGGTCTTTAGGCCAATCCCTATTTAGGAAGGGTCCCATAGGGTGCAGAAAATACCTGATAGTGCAAACATTTATTTACTTATTTATGGAAAAGTATCTTTTATTCGCATCATCCAAAATTACTGGCGAGGTAGAAAATACAATCATCATATGCCTAACAAAATATTGGGTAGTCTTCTAGGCCAGTAGCTCTCAAACCTGCCCTACCCATTCAAGCTTTCAGGATATCTGCAACGAATATTGTATGAGATAGATTTGCATGCTTATCCACTATAGATATCCTGAAAATATCCAACTGGCTGGGGGGTCATCAGGGCAGGTTTGGGAACTACTGTTCTAAAGCCAAAAGTACCTGCTGCTGAGAAAGCACTGTTGCATAACCTGCAGGGGGTACACAGCCAGTCCACTACTGCTGCACAAGAGAGAGAATCGCCAGGTGGAAAAGTCCCTTACCTGCCAACTGCGCAGGAAGAGCCAACCTGGTTACTCTCGGTGATTCCTTGTTAGCAGCGAGCTGAACTCTTACCTAGCATACACCATAAACACTTTTTTTTTGCAATTTTTTTATGTGGAGAGAAATAAGGTGGATAGAAAAAGTGTCCATTTATAGTGTTCATTCCTCCCGGCATCTCAGCAATTTTGTGATTAAAAAAAACCCAAAAACTTATCGGCTTGCATTTTGCAGTGCCTCTGTCAAAAGCGATACGGCAGCCTTAGTGAATTGCATTTCTCTCTCCACAACAATGACCGGGCTTTGCTATTTTAAATTCTGGTGCATTTGAACCACCCCCCAAAGGAGGAAGGAATATTACTTCCCAAACATTGTAATGTCGGGTATTAAACATACAGCAATGGAAGAAGTTTTTGGATAAATATTTGCTATCCCGGTGCAACAAGCATATAGATATGTGTTTATTACTTTATTAATTGGATAAGAAAATTGATGAACTGGGGCAGGGCAAAAACCAGTTTGAGCACCAGTGACTTAGCACAAACTGTTTTACCTGCAGTTCAGAATCCCTTTCTGTGCCTTCCTTCTTTGACAGAGTCTGAATTATGCTACAGTTTCAGAAAAAGGAGAGCTGCAGAGCTTACCTATTTCAGTCACACAACCTGTTCTTCCAACACACATATCAGTAATTGGAATAAAATCTTTAGAGCGCCACTAAATATGCACAGCCAAGATGAGTGCAAAGAAGATACGCAGAAGAGACATTTAAGGCAGCATCACATGGACTTTGCTCAGCATTACACGGGGGGGGGGGGGGGGGGGGGGGGGAAGGTTATCGCCTTAGGAAAAGAGTTCAGAGCCCCAGAGCCATGGACCTCGATGCCAATGCACCCGGCCGTGCATCCCAGATAGAAGGAATTGTTTTCTTCAAGGAACCCATCTCCAACTGAGCATACCTCCGAATCCCCAGGGTACTCCTCCCCCCCCCCCTCAGGAAGAAGAAGAGGAGATTAAAAAAAAAAAAAAGTGCGCCGATTTTATATTGTCATAGCCCCCAGTAAGAAATCTCATTCAATATTTATTTAAGGCTTTCTGGGGCAAGTACAGAATGTGCCGTAGATGAATGAATGTTTCCACGGCACTGTTGGTCCTTGAGGTTGTAAAGTTTTACTCATGATTGAGTGCTCACAGTTGGTAAACTTTGTGTCTTTTACTACTTGCAGATGTGTCAGGCAGCAATATGTTATATGTCTGCATTTTATTACTAATCTACTGAGCTTGTCTGTTGCCATTCCAAAAAAATGCTATCTAAACAGAGACGTGCCAGAAATGGTAATTAAAATATATTTTCATGACCTAGAATAAGAATTTTGAACTAACAGAGTGTCATATGCCCTTGCATATCCATACAATCTTAATGATAGGATTAGTCTTCCTGTCTAATGATACTCAGATAAACTAAAGCACAAAGAAATAGTCCAGGAAATAGACTGATTACATGGAGTCAGCAACAGACAGGACCAAAACAAGAAAGCGCTCGCTCGCTCGTGAGTAGTACCTTCCTCTAGAAGGTTTCAGGAGAGGCATAAACATGCCTTTTTGGTTATTGGGCCAACTCTATGGAGCAGTTCTGCCTACCACTCCCAGGGAGATTGAGGATTACAAAGCCTTTTGTAAACAACTGAAAGCATTTTATTTCAACAAGTCTTTGGATACATTTAAGTATTCGTTTCTGGATGCTTTAACATAGTTTTATTAATTTCATGCATTTATGTGTATGTTTTTATATGCTTGTAATAAGACACTCTGTTGGAAACAGGATGATGGGCTTGATGGACCCTTGGTCTGACCCAGCATGGCAATTTCTTATGTTCTTATCCATCCAGAATGGTCATGGTTATGATGGGCACAGTGTAAGACATGTTAAATAAATAAATACATTCTGAAGAAGGCAAAAGTACATCAATTTAAAAAAGAATACTAATAATCAGAGCCCACCAAGATCAAAGGATGACACAGAGGAAATTGACATCCATTCCCTTCCATGCCTCATTGGAAGCTACATCTTTCATGGTTGGGACACAGTCACAGAGGTTGCTGGCTTCTGTGTAATCAGTTGAAACCAAGAAACCCACCTTTTCCACATATTCAAGATGACGACCACAGTAATAACAATGACAGGAAAGGTTGAAAGTGAATGCTATTATTGCCTTATTTTCACCTTCCTCATCAATTTTTTATTGCTAGTATGTGACTATGAGAATCATTTGGGGGTGGTGAAACACATGTTTCATGCTGATCTCCATTCATCAATGAGTTACCCTTCTTAGGTTAACTATGAGCATATCAAATTGGAATAAATAATATAGGAGCCAAGAGGAGGACACTTTACAAGTTATATACGAGTATAGCTTAATTTCATTGATTAAATTTAATATTCTGCCAATTATTGCTGGCATCTAGGCAAACTACAAGACCAGAAAAAAAATGTACAGCATTAAAAGCATGAGTCTTTGTCCCAGACAGGATAAAACTGACGTGGGTACCTGAGGCAATGGGGTATAAACTGACTTGCTTAAGATTATGAGGTGCGCCAGTGGCAGCATCAGGATGTAAACCCAAATCTCCCGAGTCCTAATCCATTATTTTACCCACTAGGCCACATGCTCAAGTCTTTCCCTGATCCTCTATGACTGTGAATTTAATATGTCTAGAAAATACAGTGTGAATGATAAAAATGTTTTAAAAGGGACAAGTTTTTTAATTACATGAGGGGCTGGCAAGCACATTTTCAAAGGAAAACCCTATGTGAAAATCCAGTTTGGAGGGGGGGGGGGATGTGTGTGCAGTTTACCTGCCTGCATTTGTACCTGCTTTGAAGTAGGATCAAATGCACCCACAGAAAATATGCACCCTTTCCCTTGAACTATCCCTGGTCCCTTTGTCATGGGTAAAAATATCCACCACTGTTTACCATACTGAAAGAAGGGGCAGGCAATTTTCAACAGGCCCAGCCAATAAAAAGCTTTGAAAACTACACTTCCAGTGTTCTGGGTGCCAATTTGCTCTAGATCAGTGGTTCTCAAACCAGTTGGGTTTTCAGAATATCCACAATGAATATGCATGAAAGATTTGGATTTGTTGCCTCCTTGGCATGCAAACCTATGTAATGCAGACTTATTAAGCTATCCTGAAAACTCAGCTGGCTGGGGATTCCACAGGTCAGGCTTGGGAGCCACTGCTCTAGACAATAACTAGCTATTCCAGTCAAGATTATCAGTTTATATCTTCCATTAGCACAGCTGGAGCACCTTTAGCATTTTATGACTTTGTCATGTATAGAATTGAGCCAACTAAACCCAATGCTATTTCTTACACACACATCAGATTTTATATTTAGCTTGCCCTTTAACCTGTTAAGTCCACAGTTGCGACCAAGCTCAAGGCATTATACAATCAGGTGCCTCCCTCAATTAGCTTAAGATTCTTTTTGTCAGTGAGGTGGCCTTGGAGGAAAAGAACTGACTAAACTACGCCAACAACTCCAAACCTCAAAATAAAGCCATAAATACAGAACTTACAAAATTGCCAATGAAAGAGAGACCTTCATAATAAATTATTTGGGCCAAGCAGAAATTCACTTATTTGTGGTTTTAACAATATTAAATAAGTATTCAAACCACTTAGGTGAAAAAAGTTAGTTATTCGAAAATAATTCAAATGGGGCATTATTAAAGATAAGTGACAATGGCTTAATATTGAAATTTTTAAACTGCAAATGTTGATAAATCCCCAAAAATCTTTTTTATTTTCATATGCAAGACCAATGATTAAAACATTATTGGGCTTTTTTCACCTAAGTGGTTTGAAGATTTATTTAATATTGTTAAAACCACAAATAAGTGAATGTCTGCTTGGCCCAAATAATTGATTATGAAGGTCTCTTTTTTTTTTATTGGCAATTTTGTAAGTTCTGTATTTATGGCTTTATTTTGAGGTTAGGGTGTTAATGACATCAAACCAAGGAAGAAAGCTGGCAAGGGCGACCAAAATGATAAAGGGAATGGAACAGCTCCCCTATGAGGAAAGACTAAAGAGGTTAGGACTTTTAAGCTTGGAGAAGAGGTGTTTAAAATCATGAGAGGTCTAGAACGGGTAGATGTGAATTGGCTTTTTATTCTTTCGGATAATAGAAAGACTAGGGGGCACTCCATGAAGTTAGCATGTGGCACATTTAAAACTAATCGGAGAAAGTTCTTCTTCACTCAACGCACAATTAAACTCTGGAATTTGTTGCCAGAAGATGTGGTTAGTGGTTAGTATAGCTGTGTTTAAAAAAGGATTGGATAAGTTCTTGGAGGAGAAGTCCATTACCTGCTATTAATTAAGTTGACTTAGATAATAACCACTGCTACTACTAGCAACGGTAACATGGAATAGACTTAGTTTTTGGGTACTTGCCAGGTTCTTGTGGCCTGGTTTGGCCACTGTTGGAAACAGGATGCTGGGCTTGATGGACCCTTGGTCTGACCCAGTATGGCATGTTCTTATGTTCTTAAGAACTATTCAGAAAAATATTTACATTCTTTATCCCCATAAACAACAAAGCAGTACAGCACAACAGAACCTGTGGGGAAAATGTCTAGGAATGTTGTTTTAAGTCTAGTTGATGTTTCTGAATAAGATAGAGTTTGTATCACTTAGGAATACAGGATGTAGGAGATGATCTTGTTTTATTCTAGATCAGTCAGACCTCGCACATGCCGCAGCTCTGCGGGTGACGTATTAAGAGAGTTCCAAGACCACCTACCTCTCATCAGAGGACCTTATAAAGCTCTGTTATTGCTTTAACTGCTTCATAAGCACTCTTTCAGAAAATGTTGGTGAAGTTACTTTGTCAAAATGTAACTTCACTAATGAAAAAGCACCAGGGGAAAAAGAACTAAAGTTACTGATGGACATTACTGAAGGGGCTCATCACTATTGTAAAAGCCAGCAGATGGATCAAATTAAATGTATATTTTATGTTTTGTTTTTTTTCTATCTGAGGATTTTATTTTTTTTTAACTTCTTTTTCTATAGGGAAATTGGTCTTTTAAGATTATTGGGGGATCATATTCAGTAGCATTTAGCTGGATAATTTCTGAGTCACTTAACTGGCTAACGTTTGGCTGCTGAATATCTGGCTAACTTTGCAAGCTGGCCAGTGGCTGAACATTACTCCCATTGGGGCAGATTTTAAAAGCCCTATGCGCGTAAATCCAGCTGGATTTACGTGTGCCGAAAATATTTTGCATAGGCCCGGCGACACGCGCAAGTCCCGGGGCTTGAAAAAAGCGGCTGCGCACGCATGTTATAAAATCGGGCGTAGATGCGTGCGTGCAGGGTTGTGCACAAATCTACGCCCGCGCGTAGGTATTAAAATCTGGCCCATTGTGTCTAAACAATTTTGATCTATTCAATTTTTTATTTGTAAAAAAAATTATGAAATTTTAATTAACATTGGTATACGGAAAAGAACAACTAATGTAACTAATCAAAATCCATTCACAGTAGGGGGGAGGCGGATCCAAGAAGGCAGATCGAGAAACGGAGCGTGCTGTTGGCTCTCTCGGGCATTTCTTAAAAAGTTATTTCCTGCTTGTTTTTTTACCTGGTATATGGGTAGAAAGCGGAAACTTAGGAAGGGGCCTTTCCCTGCAGCCCCTCCGACAACTCCCTTCTCCGGCCTGATGGACGCCCACGTCCTGCACAGCAGCCCGGTACCAGGGACTCAGCTGCTGGAGGGAGGGGGAGGGGAATTTGAGTTCCCCTCTCTCCCGGGCTCTCTGTCACCCTTGAGCTCCGCTGAGGGAACATCACCCAGCAATCCAGCTGTCGTTAGAACTGCCCAAGCATCGGGGGAGACCACGCTAAACCTGGGAGCAGGCGATCCGAACCCAGCGGGGAATGACGGAGTAACGGCGGCAGCTATGAGTCCAGTTTTAAATCGTGGACAGCCTTGGATGGTACAATATGTAAGACTGGGAGGCTCTGAGGGCAGCAGTACCGAGCTTACCCTGCCGAGATCAACTATACTGTTACCTGCTGTTCAAAGACCTTCAGTTTTTTCACTTGAGACTATCTGGGAAGCCATTATTGATCTTCGGAGCTCAATTCTACAACAGCTATCTCCAGTGATCTCAAAATGTAATGATCTGGAAGAAAAAGTCTTGGTTCTCTCTACTACAACAACTGAATTGGATCAACAATTTTCAGCTATAAGAGATCAAGTAAGTGTCGTTCAACAGGTGCAGACTGCCATGATTAAAGAAAATGCTAACACCGCTTTGAAAATTGAAAACCTGGAAAATGCATTAAAAAATAGGAACTTAAGATTTATCAATTTTCCTCAAGCTCCCCTAATACCTCCTAGGGAGATGTTTAGGAGGTATTTAACGGAGATCTTATAGGTCTCTGAAAATGCAATCCCTCCAGTGTCAAAACTATTTTACTTGCCAAGGTTTAAAAGAGCGGATAGGCAAAGAGAGGGAATAACACCGCTAATTCCAGTAGAAGAACCAAGCGTGGATCTCTCAACCATGTTGGAGACCTCGGATACAGAATTGGCAGTGCCAGCTACACTTATTGTACATGAACCAGTTAAAGATTGGCTAATGAGACTTTACTTTTGTCACAGATCAGAATTATTTCTTCAATGTAAAGTTAGGGTCTTCCCAGATGTCTCGAGAGAGACCCAAAAAAGGAGAAGATCTTTTCTCTTGTTGCAACCGCAGGTTCAGCAAATTGGGGGAGTTTTATTTTTGAAATTCCCATGCAAGTGCATGATTAAATACCAAAATAATTCATATATATTTTGTGATTTTCCCACAGTTAACTCAATTTTTGATAGGGAAAACTCCTAGTGCAGCCAATAACCTCCAGTAGTAATACATTATGCCTGCGTATGGCTGTTTGTCTATTGTTTCCTTTCTTTGATATATTTCTTTGGGTTGGGGATTGGACCGCTCCCAGATTGAGGACTTGTATTGAGAATATGAGAATGTTAAATTTTCTTGCCGTGATGTTCTATTATTTGTTTTATAACTCTGTTCTTATATTTCTGATCAAGATTAAATTTTGTACAATTTGAAAATGCATAAATAAAAAATTACAAAAACAAAATCCATTCATGGTAGTATAAGCAATCAGATACACAACCAATGCCTATCGTCATTTTGTTCTTTTTTTGGTTAAAAAGTAAGACAGAAAAGAGAAAGGTAGAAGAGGAGAGACCCACTTTTATGTGAAAGAATCTAGAGGACTTACTAAGGGAAACAGCTGAAGACAGGGATGATGCCCGAATAATGGCATCACTCAAAATCACACTAAAGTAAGCGATGCAGCGTCAAAGAAAACGTAACTGGTATTTTGATAAATTAAGCATTTAGAGGGGTGTTTTAAGAAAAAAGGTGGCCCCCATCCTCAGTCTCTCTTCTCCCCCCCCCTCACTCACTGTTTCTCCTTCACAGCTGCATTTTCTTTTTATGGACAGGATCAACACTTACTCCATTTCGGAGGATAGTGCCAGGCTAGGTTACATTTCCACTGCATGATGTTTGTCTGTAGACTGAAAGAGCATCCCCTCCACTCCGTACGCTGTCCCCACCCAGTCAGCTCTCTGTAAACACCATACCAGGGAACTTTTGAGTTGCAAGCAGCCTGAGATTTATTGTATTTCCATTGATCTAAAAATATCAGTGGATTGGCAGGGGGTGCATGGATAATCTCTCTCTCTTCCACCCCCCCCCCCCAATCTATATTTCCCCTTCCAGGCATGACCCCAGCACTCTCCCCCCTCCCTAGATATAGGCACACAGTAATCTCACTCAGCAGAGAATAGCACTATGCTTCCTGCTTCAGCCCCTCCCAGGCAGCCTGCAGGGAGTAGGAGGAGAGGGGTAAGGCAGTGGCCGGAGCAGACAGCAGAGAAGCAAGCAGGGAAGCAAAGGGTTGCTCTGCTCCTTAATCCAGCACCTTTCCTCCTGGTTTTTCTCCCTCTCCCAGGCCGCTGGCAAAGGCACTGGTCAGCATTGAGGCTCCTGCAAATTGGCACATCAGGGCATACCCTGATCCCCAAGAGAGCGATTCATCCTTCTTCTGATGTAGTTGAAGTCTGTGACCCTGGTCAAGGATTATCAAATGAAGGTTTAAGGTACCATAACTCAATAAAAGCTGGTTCTGACTGAGCAGAATGCAAAGGGTGGAAACCACTGGGCCAATCCCTCCACCCAGCCAATTAAAAAAAAAAAAAAGGGTTGTGCCACCTATTCATGGAAAAATGTAAATTTCATAAATGTAAGTGCACAGCAGAGAATTTTTTAAAAAATTGGCTCATTTTAGGAAAAATAAAATTAGCCAGGACCTAAGAATTCTGATGACAGATTTAAGGCAAGTATATCAAACTCCAGTCCTTGAGGTCTGCCAATATCCATAATAAATTAACCAGGAAACAGAGCCACTGCATATAAATCAATCTGGCAAATAGCCATAACGGATTTCCAGACCTATTGTGGCCCTCAGGGAATGAAGTTGGGCACCCTGTCTCTCTTTTCCCTTACATTTGTCATGGCCAGGATCCAGAACTGTCAACTACTTCAAAAGTGCCCAACTGCAAGTCTGAGGCATGGGTTTTGTGTGCCCCCCACACCACAAAGTGCTGGGCCAAGGGCCATACACGAGGGCTGTTTCCCGAGCCCAGCAATCATGGGCCCTGAATCCATCCACTAGGTGTCACCCTTGGGCTCTGGCCATAACCCTCTCCCGTCCTCCCACCAAGGCAGCTGTAAATGCTGCCTCCTCAGTGAGTGCCGACCCTGGGAGCGGAAAACTGGACTTGGGGATCAAGCCAAGAATCTTCAGCATGGCAGCACATGCCACCTTAGCCAATGGGTCAGATTTAATTCTTGTTCATTTGTAATTGTTTGTCAAATTAAAAAAAAAATAAATTTCAGTTCTGTTAATAAATTTCAGATAGCTTTATGAATGCATTACTGATAGGGTTTTTAGTATATTAATGACAATATTACTGTCTTGGTATCATAGCTTCATCTTATTCTTATGTTAAATGGTTTCAGTCAGTGCAGATTAGATAACTGCTAATCATTAGCCCATTTTTACTTTGTAAGGCAAATTTAAATTAGGTCATATTTGGCTGGTATCATTTGTGTTTTAATTGTAGTTTTGTAATTACTGCAATGGAAGTGTAATACTGTAGCATGCCTGGAGCATCACATCGATCTAGCATTCAATAAATATAACAACAAAATTTACAAAGAATAAGCGTAAAGTCTGCCCAACATATCCTTGGACCTGGCTGTATCTTTATTTAATACACCATATGTTTAATCTTTTATGGTCAGTTATAGTGATATTTTGATGCATGTAATCATTGTTTATAGGAAAAAAGCCTATATACGTTGAAGTGCTAAGAACATAGAATATAATAGAGCATAAGTTATCCCATACTGGGTCAGACCAAGTGTCCATTAAGGCCAGTATCCTGTCTCCAACAGTGGCCAATCCAAACCTCAAGTGCCTGTCAAGTACCCAATCATTAAATAAATCCCATGCTACTAATACTAGTAATAGAGGTGGCTACTCCCTATTGATTAATAGCAGTTTTTGGACTTCTCCTCTAGGAACTTATCCAACCCTGTTTTAAACCTAGTTCCACTAGCTGCCTTAACCACATCCTTTAGCAATGAATTCCAGAGCTTGATTGTGCGTTGAGTGAAAGAATTTTCTCCAATTTATTTTAAATGTGCTATTTGCTAACTTCATGGAGTGCTTCCTAGTTCTTGTATTATCCGAAAGAGTAAATAACCATTTCACATTTACCCGTTCTAGTCCTTTCATGACTTTGTAGACCTCGGTTTTATTTCCCCCCATAGCCATCTCTTCTGCAACCTGAACTGTATAAATAAATAGGGTGCTAAAGCTCACCCTATTTATCTATAAGGTTTCTGGTTTAGTAAGGTGATCCTTGGTCATTCTAGTGAGTAAATGGGCTGAACAGAAAAGAGGGTGTCTTCTCCATAGTGAGACGGTGAGGGGCGGGAGACATTTTGGTGGATTTTTCTGTAAAGGACTTTGTGAAGGCGCCATCATCAAATGTCCTGAAACAACTTGGAGATGTTTTGCTATCTTAGGGGCAAACAATACACATCAAGAGCTTAACCCCGATGAAGCTGTAACATTCAAAAGGCTGGTTCAGTCCTTCAACGCTGTGTAACCTTTTACTACGGACTGAAAAGCACTGGCTAAACCTAATCCCTGCAGTTGACTGAAAAAAAAAAAATCAGTTTCAACCCATGAAAATGCTGACCTGTCTAAATTGCATTTTCGTCCTCCCTCCCGTACCCCCAATCCAAACAGATGGGAAATGCATCAGCTGAACAGGCAGTGGTACAACAGTCCTAACATCATAAAATCCACTAAATCTGTAGTTTCTTTGCTTTTTCCATTTCCTGGAAAAAAGAGGGGGGAGGGAATTAAATCAGAAAGGTTAATTTATTGGAGAGGGTCTTTTTTTTTCTAACGACATGGACAGGATCTGCTCTGTTTACCTTCCCCCTCAAAATCACACAAGCATAGACACAAGCTTTGCCCGCTCTGTATATTTGTATTGTTATCATCTGTATTCCTGGGCATTCAACTGGACTAACACGGTTGCCACACTACTTTATCGTTCTTTTAGGCAACTCATTCAAAGGATGGACGTGACCAGAGGGCAAAACCTACGTTTTATAGCTATTCATTTTAAAAATGATAAGTACATTATATGCTAGTGCAAATGCTATAATTTGCTTGTCTCTCAGAGCCCTTGCAGGCTCGAATCTTAATTTGATCCTATCACAAACATGTCTGCCATATCTGCGAAAAAGCAGCATTTCTATAATGACATCTGAAGATCTCAGCTGCTCTCCCTGATTATACCTCTATGGCTCTGCCGAGCTGTAATTCTTCTCCCGACTGCACTTATCATCCCCCCATAATGAAAGCAGCAGCTGTGAAATGCATCAGCTATTACGGGCTAAAACCTACCGTGTCATAAAAACTTCTGCAGCAGCTCAGGATTAACCGCATTTGACATAAATTGCATGTGGCGTGCACCATCTGGGCCCCTGCCAGAGAGCCGGCCCAGCCAGGCCTGTGGAGAGAGAGAGAGAGAAAACTCCACCTTCTTCCGTGCCTGAGAACAATTGAGGGCAAACGAGACACAGCAGCCGGGGATGGGGAGCAGGTAATGACAGCTGGCAGGGGCTGAAATAGTCTTAAAAGTACCGTGCATATTCCAAAACGGCACATGAGCAGGACAACTGTACCACTGCCCCGGTCCATGCATGTGTGTTTGTGTGTGTGCACGTTGCATGCTGCCAGACCGGTGCCTCTGGCTATTCCTTGATATGTCATGCTCCCCATGACGATCCTCAATACTTTGATGGGCTGGGAGCAGTTGACTCCGGACGCATCTTATTGATACTCATCGACTCTGCAGGCATCTCAAGCTATGTTACTCCTGGGGGAATTCTGCGCACAAAAAAACTCTGCAAATTTTATATTGGTCAAAACAACACAATTTACATGTCTTTAAGTAATTACATTTTAAATTAATACAGAAAAAAAGTTATTACTTAGAGATGCAGAATTTTAAATATTTTGAGCAGAATTTCCCTAGAAATTTAGTGTCAGTGTCCCTTCCACTCGCTCTTCCTACTCCCCTGGCCCAGGCCCCAACTCCTCCACCTGCCAGTATCTCTCAGCTCCACCCCTAGGCTCCACCCCCTCCACTCTATTGCCAGTCCCAGAGTTTGATCCCGTTCTCAGTATTGCCCCTCACACAGGCTCCCCTCTGTCCTTCCCTCTCTCACACACATGCACACACCCTCATACAGGATCCCTCACTCTCTCACACACAAGGGATCCCTCATACAGGATCCCTCATACAGTCCCAGAGTTTGATCCCGTTCTCAGTATTGCCCCTCACACAGGCTCCCCTCTGTCCTTCCCTCTCTCACACACATGCACACACCCTCATACAGGATCCCTCACTCTCTCACACACAAGGGATCCCTCATACAGGATCCCTCATACAGTCCCAGAGTTTGATCCCGTTCTCAGTATTGCCCCTCACACAGGCTCCCCTCTGTCCTTCCGTCTCTCACACACATGCACACACCCTCATACAGGATCCCTCACTCTTGCATACTCACCCACACAATCTCTCTTTCTCTCTCACACATACATCCTCACACAGGCTACCTTTGTCTCTCTCTCATGCAGCCCTTCACACAGGCTCCGTCTCACACATACACAATCCCTTCACTCAGGCTACCACCCTCACATACGCATGATCCCTTTTTCATGCACACGAGCTCCCAATCTCTTACTCACATACACACTTCTTCACAATCTCTTCATATAGACTGCCTCTCTCTGGCACCCACACTCAAGCATTCTCTCCCCCCCCCCCCTCTCTCATCTCCCATGCTCGCTCTCTCACCATCCTGCTCAACCCCCTGCTCTCTCTCACCCTCACCTCCCTCATACCCCTCTCCCTCCTCTCTCACACACACATTCACTCTAACTGGAGCCTTCATCTTCGCCGCGAATGGCGCACCGGGGCCTTCATCTTCGCGCGCTCCGTCTCCATTTGCAGCATGCCGGGGTCTCCTCTGCCATTTTCTGTGCAGAATTTGGCAATTCTGCGTGGGGGGGGGGGGGGGGGGGGATTCTGCACAAATTCTGCGCTCCGCAGAATTAAAATTCTTCTCTGAACACTGCCCTCAATACCTTGTGGGTTTCTTTTGGAAATAATGCCACAAGTAACATTACAAACATTATGTAAAGCAATTAGGTATCTGTGTATATAAATTCTATAACTAAAAAAAAATGAAAAAACAAATCACTATAAGATGTGTAATATTACCGACTATGTAACCTTTAAGAAGCTACAATTTCATAGGAAATGCTCTCTGTCAAAAGGAAGAGCAACCCGACCCTTGCTACACTATGAAAACATTTTATTTAGCCAAGGAAAATAAAATGATAAATTATGTAGCATAACTCTGCACACAACCTTAAGAGCTGGAATAAAAATTGTAGTTTTATTGCTCTGAGTGTAATGGGAATGTTTTTAAGTATATCATCGTTGCTCCCATGCATTCTCTTCTCTCCCATATAATGAACATTCACCTGCTAAGTATTTCACAGCTGAGTGGTAGGTCCTTTGGGAAATATTCTTACAGCCTTTTCAGCATTTTTTTTTTTTTTTTTAGATAAGGTAAAGGGAAGCATGGTGTTGCCAGACTATGTAAAACATTTGGCATATCTGAGATAACAAGGTGCAACAGCAAACACAGTATTTCTGCAGGCAGGTGATGATGTAGTAGAAACCAATAGCAGCAGAAAAAAATATGAACAAAATCGTCCAACAGGGTTTTTGGCCTATCCAGTATTTTTATATTCACCATGATTTGACATTTGGTGCCATTACTTCCTTCAAACTTGTCCGTCTCTACACACAGTGCTTGATCAAGGTACAGACAAGATTACTAAAGCACTGCTAGGGGAAGCCCAGGTTATAATGAGTTATGCCCCTGCTGGAAGAGGCTTGAGGTATAAGAGCAAGGCTGCAATATGCCCTCAGTGGTTTTTGTTTTGCAGTCAAAATAAAAATTATGCAGTTTTATTTCTTACATAGCCCAAAGTAGATAACAGCAGATAAAGACCAATTGGCCAATACAGTCTGTTACGTTATTCCTGTTCACACTGCTACGGAAACAAGGATATATTCTAGCTGCCTGACGATATATGAATGCACAAATTGTTGGTTGAATTTCAGCAGCAGATATTAGCATAAAGAATCATATTCATGCTTTGCTGCTAATGTGGTTTATTATCATCCAGTACACAGAATTTAAGGGTGGATACTGTGAGGTTTCTGGTCTTTTTTTTTTTTTTTTCCAAAGGAGCATCTTTCACAGAGTGATCTCATTATCTACTTAAGCAACAGCCTTGTTTGCATGATCTATCACCAGGTGACTGCCTGTGCTTGAAGTGACACAGCCTGAACAAAACGTGATAGCATGTAGCATTAGGCGAGGCTAGTTATCAAGGTGGCAGAACCCCCTCCCCTTGCCAAACAGCCAATCACTTTTTATATGAGGCTCGTTCTTTCATATGGCGCATTACTGGCGCTATGGCACTATAAGCCTTTAGGCACAAGTGCCCAGGGTTTTGGCACACTGCACCTATTTAGCCAAGTCATTGCAGATAGAGTCCTCAGAAAGGCATGGACCGTGTAGTTTTCGGCAGGACCTGAGATAAGGGTGCTCTTAGCCAGTCAACAACCATCACTATGGCATAACGGGTTAGATTCCCCTCCCTTCCAGGTGTTGCGAATGATGCACCCTCGCTGGCATGAAAAGCCAGAGCTAAGCTTGCAAACTAAATCAGTGGCGCCTGCTTGGCTGCACATGGCACTTCACTAAATTTTTGAGCGGTAGGAAACATGATATAGATTTTTTTTTTTTTTTACTGTCACATCAGTTGTCCGTGCCAGTGGGGCTTTGAATGTCAAACAATACACAGCAGACCTTGCCAGCGATTGGTTGGTGGCAATGATCCATTTTCTAATATGCAACAATTAAGAAAGGCCAGTTTGTTTTCCTTCTGTGAGTCGGATATTTGTGTGCATCCCACAGCAGGCTCTGTTGCGCAACTGTTTTCTGTGTTGCCTTTCTCAATCTGCTCCAGGAACGGATGACTTGAACATATTTCAAATAAGTCTGTTCTTACTTATTGCCATCCCTAGTGGCATTTTGCTGTTTCTACTGTCATGGCGTCCAAAGGCACTAAATCCTATGAAATCCATTAAAACAGGCACAAAACTCTGCCAAATGTCTGGCCTCCAAAATGAGTATGCATGCTTAGTAGGATACCAAGATGACAAATATTGCTCTTGGAGAGTACAGCTCCACACTCATACGACTTTACTTTTTCTTATAATTAGAAGCAGAACTTCGGATTCTTCATTTGCCAAACACAACAGGAAAGCACGTGTTATCCTAAAAGCAGGGGCGTGGAGGCAGTTACACTTTCTGTGTTTAGGATGCTTAATGTCACCAAAACAACAGTACCATAGGTATGGATTTTTTTTTTTTTTTTTGTAGAATGGGAAAAAAAAGAAGCCCTATCTCCAAGTATCTAATCCCTGACAGTTCAAGGATTCTGCAGAACTGAGGTCAGAGCTTTCAGGTGGAGAAAAGGGTCACTCAACTCCTGAGAGAATGCTGATCACAGAAACCCCTGAAATTCAAGGCTGAGGCCTCAATCAAAAATAGGCCATAAAACAAGTTAACTGTTATTTGAAATTCTGGGGCAAGATTTGTACCAACCAAATTTTATGTCACATCGCATTGATGAACACGTTTCAGACTGACTGTATGGTCCACTCTGCAGTCCCTGAATGGTTGTATGCGATCTGAACAAGTGAAATTGAAGAATCCTGTGAATATTCTTTGTCACAGTGGAAGCCAAGCAAACACAGCTGCGGTGAAAAGCACACTGGAGCATTACACATCACCGGGAACTAGATGATATTCACTTAGTTTTTCTGAACTATGCCATGAATGAATAATAGTTTGCTGTTAACAAGATGAAGGTTTCTCGCATAGAGACAAACGATGGTAAATATATGAATGAATTATGGTGGTATAATCTGCCGCAAGTGTGACCCCCCAGGCCAGGGTAGCTGGTATACTGGCAAGACAAATCAGATGGATTCCAACTAAAACAGCAACAGGGTGTCTTCTGCCTGGATGACTAGCTTCTCCTCGGCTTCAGCCCTTGAGTGTTTGTGGCCAGTAGGGCTTAAGAAGTACACCCCAAATCAGGACCCAACAGGAACACAGGATAAAGCACAAGTGAGCTGGAAACAGGAAGACCAGAGAAGTAAGGAATATTCTGGAGTCAATGCAGTGAGACAAACTCTGGAAGCAAGACTCTAATGAAGAGGCCAGAGAATGAGAACCAAGCTCTGGCAAGCTGCTGATTGGAAGCCTAGAATATAAATGCATCCAGACAGGAAACAAGATGGCCACCAGCGGGAAGTGCATGCCAAGGAGCTGGGAGGACTGACCAGCTACTCCCCTGCTTGTGAGAACTACAAATTGGGATCTCATAGTATCCCCTCCCACCTTTCAAGGATAGCTTCTAGACGTATCTTAGGCTGTCTCATGAGAAACTTAGAAAATGAGGTGCATGAACATTAATAGCATCAACCCAGGAATTCTCCTTGGAATCATAACCCTTCTAATGAACCAAAAACTGTTCTCTTACAGGATACCCTGGAATTCAGAATATTTCCATGTAGAATTCAAGTTAACTGTTGATTAAGGTTGGAGCTGGAGGTGTCTGTTGTCTAGCAAGAGAGAGTCTGATGTAGCTGATTTCAGTAAAGAAACATGAAACAAGGAAGGAATTTTGAGGGCTCAGAAAGCTGGAGACACATTATCATAGGGTTAATTCTCTCTGTAATGGCGTAAAAACCTATAAATTTAGGGCCTAGCTTGATGCAGGGAAACTTCAAGCATAGGCTCTTGGTGGACAACCAGACCTTAAGGCCCTTCTTGTATTGGGGTTCTTGTCAATAACAACAATCTGTGAATTTCTTCTGCAAAGTTGCAACTCTCTCCAATATCCAACCTATATCCAGGTTCTCTGGAAATGCCAGATCACATCATCAGCCACTGGGGCAGAACCAATACAAAAACAGAATGCATACTATAGATCCTAAAGAATGGAGGCATCTCTGTAGATTCACTGAAATGGTTATTGTGGGAAAACTCAGCCCAGGGAAGTAGCTTCAACCAGTCATTCTGAGAAATGGAAACAAAGCATTATGGGAATTGCTCAGAATCCTGATTGGCCTTCTCCATTAGTACATTTGTCTGGGAATGATATCCAGAAGAGAATTTGTTTAATATTCAAGTCTCTAAAGAAGGCTAAGGAAGTGTGGGCCAGGGATTTCTGGCCAACTAGTCCCTGAAGCCTACAGAGGATCCTGCTGGTGGTAGGTGAGAACTGCTTATCAGGACTTCGCATGAGTAAAATAATGCTTTTTATATGAGGTGTACTTGCTTCTACTTAGAAACACGGAAACATGACAGCAGAAAAAGACTAAAAGACTATAAAGCCTATTTAGTCTGCCCAGCTCTACAATCCCTACCACTCCCTCAGAGATCCCCTGAGTTTGTCCCATGTTATCTTGAATTCAGGTACTGTCTCTCGTCTCCACCGCCTCTCATGCATCCATCACCTTCTCTGTAAAGAAATATTTCCTTAAATTACTCCTGAGTCTACCCGCTCTTACTCTCATTCCATGACCCCCCTCTTTCCAGAGGGGTCATGGGATGGCACTAGTTAGTAATGGCCTATTAATTTGAAGCTTTAGGGGGGAATTTTCAAGCTATGCATTTTTGTGACAAAGTTCACAGGTATATTCAACCCATAGACTTTGCTGCAAGTTTCAATGTGAATGCATGAGTGCACGTCTGATTTGAAGCTTGCTCTGGATACAAAGGTACCCATGTACATTTGCACCTGCTTTTATTTATTTTTAAGAAACCAGGAAATTCAAATTAAGACAGACATCTTCTTTACAAGTAGATTCCAAAGTCAGGGGACATAAAGATGGCTTAAAACAACAGTACTTGGCAAAAACCTTCAAAATATTATCTTGTTAAGTTTTATGACAAGTTTGATTTTTCATTGGATTTTAGATTTTTTGTGTTACTTATAGTTTTATATATTTTAATATAAGAGAAACTCTGCAAAGGGTGTGGGATAAACACTGTGGATCCATAAAGTCTAGAGGACGTGAATGAAGAGTGGGTGGCTCACGGGAATGATGGCTACTACCTGGAGATAATACCCTTATTCAATAAACATACACACGGTTAATGCAACTCCAACATTGCTCTAAGCTTCAACGGCAAGAGGAAACGTGGAAAAAAGGATTTGCATTCACAAAAAAGTGGGGAGTAGCTTGCTTGTTACGGCAGTTACTACCCCAAACCAAATAAGCCTGATACTTCACTTTCAATGCATATTCAGCATAACTCTCTGCTTCAACGGCAGAGGGAATGAAGAAAAGTGGATCTATATACAGACAACAACCAACAAGGACTGGATTATTTAGTTTGGGTAAACAAATAAGCATGGGTTTAGCTTGTTTATTGCGGCGGTTACTACCCCTAACTAATTAAGCTAGATATTTCACTTAGATGCAGCTCCAACACTGCTCTCTACATTAATGGTGGGGGTGGAAGGGAAATAGAACCAAAAGGTTACTAAGAGCCAAGAGTAACAAGTATGAGAAAAAAAAAGTGTGAAACTTGCTGGGCAGACTGGATGGGCCGTTTGGTCTTCTTCTGCTGTCATTTCTATGTTTCTATAGCTCCACCTTCTGTGTTTTTTTTTTTCCTTAAATTTCCTTTCCAGAGTCCAATCTTCACTTGCTTTGTTGTTTATATAATTTTTTTTTTTAAACAGGAGATTTAATTCTCCTGCTTTGGCCATGGTTAGAACATAATCAGTGCCCCGATGGGGTCAGGTTGGCAGGGTGTTCACTTCCTATAAGAACGTAAGAAATTGTCACACTGGGTCAGACCAAGGGTCCATCAAGCCCAGCATCCTGTTTCCAACAGTGACCAATCCAAATTACGAGTACCTAGGAAGTACCCAAGTATAGCTTTCTCAATCTCAGCCAAAAGAAAGCGCCATCCTCAGCACATGGTTCATGATCTTACACTTTAATCTTAATCAAAAGACCCAGCTACTTGTGCTACACTAAGACTTTACAATCTGGCTTAATGAGACAGCTATCCTGGTTCTCACAGATCTGTAATTGTGGAAATGGCAAAATAGGAAGAATGTTTAAAAACTCCTTTTAAAACACAAATATATTTTCAATAATAAATCAAAATGTAAAAGGGATATTATGAGTTGATTTTTTTACATTTAAACTACTAGTAAAGCTAGTTTTAGATAACTGGCACCCATGACTCAGATCTTGCAGTGCCTTGGATCTAAGAGGGTTCTGGGTGTTCTCAGACCAAACACTAAGCTCGGTTAAGCTGTTTACTTCTGGCAAGTCTATTTTTGAAATGCTGCTGATCACCAGACAGAAAGGAGTCATTTTGTCTCTCTGTCTGAGATTTGTAATTGTATTGGATTCTAACATGTCTCCCAGGCACATACAAACATTGTAATTGTGACATGGGGTCCTGGTGCATGCTGGGAAGTACAAGACCAAGACACCAAACAGGAAGGGTTTGCACTTTCTGAAACTGAACATTTTAAGCTTTAAATTGCTTCTGATTAGGATGGTGACAGATCAGAAGAAAACAGAAGAGCAGTAGGTACAGCAGCATGCAGAAAGATTCCCGCATTTGCTCAAAACATTCCTACAGTGCTTTCAAGAGTCCTCTGACTTGGTGTGAAAGACAGGTCACGTGATCCATTTGTGTGGATCATTGTTCCTGCTTATCAGAGAGCTGCAGTAATTGGTTCATCACGTCAGGACATTCTAGAACAAGAGGTCATGACATTTGGCTGAAAGGAGATAGGCTCAGACATATTTCTTCACGGAAAGGAGGGTGGATATATGGAATAGTCCCCTTCACTCTACCTTCCCCAATGAAGGTGGTAGAGGATAAAGACAGCAATAGAATTCTTAGAGAACAGATCTCAATCCATCATATGGGTCTACATCTCTTTCTCATCAAAAGACCTTTACTTGTGGAGTAGCTCAAGGCTCAGTGCTTTCTCCAGTCCTCTTCAAATTTACATTCATCCAATCTAAGAGACCTCATTCAATCCTTCAACATTGAATGCCACCTTTCTGGCAGACAACATTCAATGTTACATGAATGTAGGTAAAGACCAATCGTTTCCAGTTTCCAAACTCAACCTATGTCTATCAACAGTAGCTAAATGTTTCAATAAACACAAACTCAAATTAAACCCCACTAAGTCCAAACTCCTTGAACTTCGATCTTCCCAAACAGTGCTTCTCCCCTCCTTTAACTGCTGCTAAACTGACTTGCACATGACTACTATGCCCCAAAATTATGGAACAAGTTACCATTATCCCTTTGCCTTGAAACAAACTATCTCAACTTCAGAAAGCGAGCCAAGGCTTGACTATTCACCCAGGCCCTTATGACAGAGACTTCCTCCTTGGCTACCAGAATTCTTGTCATGAGACACCCTTCTTTCCCCAAGGGCTTTTATTCTAACATCTTATTTATCTACCATTCACCTTCTTATAGATGTCTGATTCACTCCCTTATACCCATCCATTCTTGTTCAGCTCATCTATGAGACAATTCCTAGGATATTTCTGACATAAACCAAACAACCACAAATATCCTGACTACTATTCCCTCTGGTCTTAAATCTGTACTAATGGTAAACTAAGATTCAACTGCAACTGTAATTAACTTTGTTTGTTATCTGCCTTGTGACTATTGGTAAAAGTTGTAATATCAAATGTCTATACATATATAAATAAGAAGGCATGGAATAAGCACATGATCTTAACTGCAAAGGAGTAAATAAAAAGTCAAATCAAGTAATTGCAAAAGGTGGCAAGTTGGCTAGACTTGATGGGCCTCATCTGCCACCTTATTTTATGTTTCTACATAGTGGTAAACCTTTGAAATAAAATCAGTCTTCAGATTCTGGCACTTCTTCTGTGGAAGCTACAATTTATTACCATTGATGCGCTATTAAAACAGGTGTGATGACTTCAGAGCCCAAAAGATCCACCTGTGACTTTCGGATCTCAGGGCAAGTAACATCTGAATGGCAGCCACCTAGAACAAAAGGCAGCAGTTTGTTTTTCCTGCTCCAGCACATTCTTATCCCGGAGAAAACTTTTCCATGTTTCTGAGACCACCACTGAACCACAACTTGTTTGACTTGCAGACATTCAGCACCTGACTTCTAAAATGCCTTTTTTTTTTTTTAAACTTTTTGTCTAGGAAATGTTTCATAAACCAGATCCTTGGCATTAATCATCTAACACTTCAACATATTAACACCATCATCTTAAATCCATGTTCCATTTCACTTCATGAATGTTTCTCTCAATCACTTAATTTTTTTTTTTTTTTTTTTTATGTGGAGGCATATACATGTAGGCTTTGGAAATCAGTCTTCCTTTTTTTAAAAAAAAAATCTGCAATAGCATTTAAAGTGCACACACACGACAATATATTGCAGCTACTAATAAGTAGACAGAATCCATGATCTAAAAAATCATAACAGATGTCAAAAGGAATATTTTGTTTTGAAACCCAGTTTATGTCTAGGATAGGCTCTGTCACAAGCTAAAGCAGGTGTTCTGGATTAAATATATTCTGCTGGCGCAGCTGCAGAGCAGAAGCGCAATGAAATATTTCATAATCAAAATTCAGGAGATGCCCCAAGACAGCTGTAATATATTTCACCCCAAAGTTGCAATTGCCTTTGGAGAGAATTTAGCAGCACCCTTGGTTGTAAAGGCAAACCATGCTATTCCCCCTCCAACCTTGCCTTTTTTTCTAGTTCGGTGGCCATATGGTATTCCATCGCTGGTAGCTCAGATTACGCACCGTTACACTGCACACCTCTAGCTCAGGGTTGCCAACTCGTCAAATTAGTTTTTACTGATCGTCTTCCAGATTATTATTATCTCTTTTTACTGACAACCTAGCTTTATTACTGAAACATGTTTTACCATCACCATTTTATGCACAGCTGGATTTATTGTGCCGAGATTCTGATCTGAGACATAGTCCCTGACTCTCAAGTTCTGCAGCCTTGGAGAGCCTGAGCTCAAGGCACTGGAGAGACAGGCCTCATCGCTCATGACATTTTTATTAATGTGAAATGTGTGTGTATATATATATCTCCATCAGAGAACCCTAAAATAGAATAAGTAATACCACTAATGTTTAAATGAGTTGAAAGATGCTTAATGTTGCAAGCTGTATTACAGAATGACAAACACGCAGTAGGAGCTGAACTTCAAGAAAGATACCTTGTGAATTGCAAATGAGTCACATGAAAGACATCTTCATTAAAAAGGGTATACATTCGAACCACAGTCCACAAGAAAGGATACTTTGTAATTGTTTCGCAGGAATGTTGTGTAGAGTCCTGTGCAAAACGTTATCACTTCATATGGGTTCCACTAATATTTCTGTGTTCTGTATTGACTCTGTTTCAGTGACTTTTCTGTATCCTGTGTAGTCTCTGTTACACTTCTGCTATGTCCAAAGGCCTCGGTTTCACCATACTGGCTTCTTCAGGGAAAAATATGGTTCATAACTATTCTCGCGTTGATACCATGGACTGTATTTAGTGAAGAGAAATCTCTCTCTTATTATTGATTCTACTTTATGTGTTGATTTGCCAAGTCAGTGTCTCAAGACACTGCAAGGAGGCATTGAAATCTGCTACAGATGCAGCTCTGGCAAATAGACATGAGAAGGTTTTCAACACACTGAGAAGACATTGGAAGTTCACATATGATTATGCTGTATTTAGCAAGCTGCTAATTAACAACAGTTGAAGTCTTATAGATTTTTTTTTTTTAATTCTGTTAGCAAATTTACTGAACCATGCCTTAATTGCAGCTTCAGCCAGTGGGAACCCAATCCATTTAAATTTCCTTTAACATTTTTACATACCATAACTGAACTTAAAGGAATAAACAGTTGAATCACAGCTGAAACAGTCTGTTGTCCAGTGGAATGCTGAATGACTGCTATGAGTGTGCCAGCTAGAGTGTTGACAGCTTTTTTGGTCTTCCCAAACTACCTGGTGATCTACAGCCAGTTGGCTTTTCAGAATATCCAGAATGAATAAGATTGAGACAGGTTTGTATAAACTGGAGACATAATACATGCAAATGTATCTCATGCATATTCATTTGGATCACCAGAATGGATTTGAGAATCCCTAGTCTAGTAATCTGAGCAATGATATTAACATTCGTGGCAGTAACAGAATAAATGTTGGTGAACATATCAGGATAACACATTGAGGGATACTGGAACGTAGCAGATAGCACTGGAGCATTTTGGTGCAAGATACCTGTCATGAAAGCCGGTATAGAAAAAATAGTAAATAAATAAGATTGGGTTGTGCTGGGCCATATAAAGACTATCGTCTTTAGCATCTGGAAAGTATATCTCCAGTCATTTGTACACTCTCTGAAGATTCTTCACTGCCCTATGAAGTATCCTGGGATTAAGATATGCATATATTTATGTTTTTACAATAAAAATGTTAACTTTTATTCATTTTATTATGCGTTCAATTGACTCCATTCATGCTTCAGTGCAGCTAGCATACACTGGATGTCATCAAGCATTGTTAAAGCTGTCTAGTGCCACAGGCATGTTCAACGTGCATTACAGGACGTACAGGACTGCTTTCTGATAAGTCACAACACTTCTCTTGTCTGTTTTATAAATTAGTATGCAGGTACATCTGCAGTCAATTTCATGGATCAGTTAAGACTTGCTTAGAATTTGTATTTTGCAGTTAATACTTTCTGCTATGTATATTTAGATTTCACTTCAGCCAGTTCTTAAATATAATAGCTTTTGACAGTCAAGTATATCATGCAAGCAGTGGCTATAACAAGAAGTGTGCTGGTGCCAGTTTTAAGAAATCAATTTACTGAACTCTTCCCTAGATGCCTCCATGTTTTAAAAACTCTTAACAGATATAGGGAGTAATTTTGCAATTGCCCATCCTAATGCAAAGTCTGCAGGTATCTTTCACCTGTGGACTCTACATTCTCTTTCAAAGTATTTTCACTTTGAAAAATTACCTAGGAAAGCTACCCACACACACTGATACCTGTTAAAGTGTGGACAGTTTTCTTGAGAAAAATCATAAGCATACTTTTGAAAATTCAAAAGTAGGTATGTTACATGCAAACGCTGCCCCCGGGAACGCTGCCTCCTTCCACGGGTAAAGTTATGCATGTAGTATCCCTATGTACATAAGTTTACCAGCACACAAGAAAGCAGGGCACTCTGCTTAAAGCCCATTTCCATAGGTAAAGCACTGTTTTACCCATGAAAATGACTTCTAAAATTACCCTCAAAGTGCCATATGTACTGTTGCATTTGTTTAGCCTCTGTGCCAAGAAAGGACGTTTGAATGAGGTTCTGCTTCTCACTTTTACTGTTCCATTCCATGGTTAATTGAGCTTGCGTTTTAGAAAGGAACAATAAGAAACCAACTAAGTTTCCGGACCTGCAAGCTTTGCAGTTCACTGCCAGTACATAAACCTGCCGAGTAATGATGCATACAAACGATAGTAAACAATTTAAGTGTTATGTTTTCATTGGTAATATGAAACTATTTTACTGTGCACAGTAGGAAAAAAAGGCATAATTGTCTGCTGGTCTCTACTTCAAGACACAATTTTCAGTGTTTAGATTTTTTAGATCCATTGACCATATTTTTTGTTAAATTAATAAAAAAAAAAAAAAAGAAATGAAATACAGGATGGCCCATGGAAAAGTAGCCTGCCTCCAATGCACTGTATAAAAGGCAGGCGCAAATACTGCGGCTACTTGGCACCCACGACAACAATTAAGGCAAATCTAAGCATATAATTTGCTTTAATTACTGATGCAAACCCCACTGTAAGCAGTTTATATTGCTCCCAACTTGAGAGAACAAACAAAGCAAGGTACATAATGCCTAAATCTGAAACCAATACATTCACAAATACAAAAAAGGAAGAATCATCATACTCTTCTCAGATGTAAGCCAAAATGTCAAGAATTTCATCAGACCCATTTTACCCACATACATAATGCTAGACCCCTGCCTGTCTAATAGGGAGAGTAATTTTGTAACATCACGGTTAACTTATGCAGTAAATATGTGCATAAGGAACACCAGTTTGAAAGAGAGAAAGGATCTCATTGCTATCCTGAGCACATAAACTTCCTATGTAACCTTTTGTGCTTACTTTGTAAAATAAAAAAAAGCATGTGTGGAAGTGAAAACTCCACCCAAACCTGCCCCCAGGAATGCCTTTGTATAGCCCAGGTTAACTTACGCACGAAAATGACATACGCATTTACCAGCACATTGGGCGGAGAATTTCATCATCCCTCCCCACGTTTCTGCACATAAAAACAGTGTTTTATGCATGGAAATGCATTAAAAAATTATCCCCCGAAAGTCTAAATTAGTAGTAAAGTCACCACTGAAAAGCTGCACTCCTTTTACTTCTTAGCTAAATAAATAACAGGGGCAATAACTTGAAAATGAGCAGGCGGGTGATGATTTAAAATATGCCTAGCACACTTAAGTGTGCTCCTAATCTTAAAAGGTTACTCAAGCAAACGTAAAGCGTATATCTTCCTTGAGGATTTGTTGGCTTTAACGAGCGTGGGGATAAGGGGGGAAAAGAGGCTATTAAATTAGGAGGGTTTGCATGTCCTATCCCTAAATTGGGCGAACTGGAAAAACTGGGAAAATGGCAAATAGCATCGGTACTTGTCCCGTGTAAAAATTCCCCTGCTTATGCTGTAGATGCGGGATTTGCAAAAACATGTACGAGTCCATTTAAAATTGTACGCACATGTATGCACGTCTAGCCTATTTTATAATGTGTGCATAAACGCATGTATGTTATAAAATGGACGTGTCTCTGGATGCAGCTCAATGAACGAGCTTACATGTGCGCCCGCATGCCTGTTTAAAAGTTAATGTCATTGTTATAAAAAATGGTTAAAGCTCGATTTGATCCATATATATATATTCAACACCATTTAGGTGGTCTTATGCTAGTATATAATGCCCCTTAGAATCAGTAATCTTTTTCCTTACAAAGAATGGAGGTCAGCTTAGCAATCAAAATCACTACTCTTCTCTTTTCCCTAGTTCTACATGAAGCCCTTCTTTAATTTATTATATTGAAGGAAGAATTAAGTGGATCTCTTGCAGGAATGTAATATCAGTATGTAATCTTTTCAGAGACCAAAGCACTCTTTTCTTTTTGATAGGATCATTTAAACTCCTGAACATTCAAAATATATAGCTTATCACCACCAATGGTCACTCGTCCACCTGGGTTACTTTCCACTCCGTATTAACCCATACCACATGAAACATCAGAATGCGTACATCAACACAGACACTGACTAACCACAAGTACCAAAATGTAGGCAACCTATCCCACCCACATCTAAGGAAACCGTTAGGCAACCTTATTTTATCTACTTTCAGTTGAACCTCAAACAGCAGTTTCCTTCCCTTGCCACAAAAATTTTGCTCCTCCCAACTACCCCCACACGAGTACAAAGCAGTACCCTATCCACCAAGTCAGAGAACTTCCAAGAGATTCCTTGAGACTTTTCCAACATTTCCCCAAAGCGCAAAACCTCCCATCCCTTCCGCTCATCCCATACATAGATAAACATTATAATCACACAGCTAAAAGCAATCCAAACTTCCTCCCCTCTCTTTGATCTAATGAACAAAATATTAGACATTTCAGTCAACCTATAATAATAATTTTGTCTCCCATTTCCCTCCACCACACACCATTGGTGCTCCAAATTGCTCCTTATGGAATGGTTTTCAAGATCCATGACTTTTTCTAATAAGACCACTACTTGTTTGTGTGGGTTGTCGCTGCCCTTTTAGACTCTGCTTGTCGAATTCAAGCCCTTAAATCCTCTGGCTCTACTTCATTTAGACGGGAGCCAAAAGTACCAATTTTGACATTACAACCTTCAACAGAGTCGTTCACTACTTGACTCAGTTGCAAAAGAAGTGCAAGTGATTTAAATTTGGTTTTAGAGAGCACAGATGGCTCCAATTCATTTTACTGATCTTTCTTTATCACAGAAGAATGCATGTAGAAACATCTCATTCTCAACCATATCTAGGTCACTATGGTCCATCTTTCATCCTTCCTCTTCAAAGACATACTTCATAAAATATAAAAAAAATATCATGGATTAACTTTTGCAAAAGACTGATTTTTGGAGGGAAATAAAGTACTATATCACCCGCTGGAGGTCAGCAAAGAGCAGCCAATGCCATCAGGGGCTCAATATGACCCCTGTTATTTGCTTTTTAGTGTTTAGGGTAGCTTACATTCTTCTCTTTGTCAGTTCTCTGCTGCGAAAGTAGGTCTATGATGGGACACATTAGGGGTCAGAAGTAAATGAAAAGCAGAGCAAACACAAAAGAACAGACTGTGATGGCATGCAATGACCATAAGGCCAACCTGGTCTTCCCATTTCACAGTTGTAGTGCAAGACTGCAGATCTTACTTGATCTCGAGGTCCTACCTTCACTTTCCTACAATCAATGAACCTTTGTGCTTTTTCAGTGCTTTTTTTGTGAATTTTGATATGGTTTACAACTTCACCATCTTCATCAGGATGATGTTCCATGCATTCACTACCTTTTTGCTGGAAGCAGGACAGCATGAAATGTTTTCATACGATTGTATAGCGTGAAGTATCCACAGTGGAGCATTTCTAACCCCTCCCTCCCTCCCTACATTTTTGTTGGCTTTATGAAAGGCTACAAAAACGTAAGCATGAAGCCAATCATATTGAAAATGGATCCTCAAGCTTTAGTTTTAAAAACATTTTTCTATCCACTCTTAGAAACAGAGAAAGAATTCATTGGATTATGTAGCCAGAGGGGCAGAAGACAGCTGTATACATCATTGGGGTCTGACCAAAATTAAGTAAGCATGTAGTACTAATTTCTGAACTGCATATTATGAGTACAACAGAAAAACAACACAGAATGTAAATTGCTTCGGTCTATTATTTACTTTAAGTAAAGAGACATTTGTTAGCTATTTGCTATTATGTTAGTTTTTAGATAATAGTGGATGCATAGAACAGCCTCCCAGTGGAGGGGGTGGAGACAAAAACCGTATCTGAATTCAAGAAAGCATGGGATAGATGTAGAAGATCTATGAGCGAGTGATGGGAATTGTAAAGCTCAATTAGTGGGGTGGATGGGCAGACTAGATGGGCACACAGTCTTTTTCTGCTGTCATGTTTCTATGTTTCAAAGTGTCCAATATTTCTTTTACCAATAAATTCACTCAAGAAACCAGAAACGAAAAAGGACATTTCCTTCATTTCCCAGATTTCTTTCACTGGTCACACAGTTACTATTTGTGGGTATTTTCTGTCTGGAAGTGAGAAAATATAAAATATGAAATGTGCAAAAAAAAAAATATCAATAATTTCACCTATTAGCACTATGTCTATTTAGCTGAACATAAGAAGTACTGTTTTAATCTCTTTCATCCTGTTAAGCACCAAATAAAGAATAATCAGAATTCCTGAGGAAAGGATCTAAATCATGGGCAGCATTTCTCACCCTCATCCACTTCCTACAGTGTGGTTTACATATTCCATTTTATGCTCCACTCTACTCAGCTTCTTTCCATCTGCACCTTCCTCCCTCCCATCCCCACAAGATCCAGACCAGTCCTACCATGATCCTAAGGTAGCATTGACCGGGGAGAAGGATGAGGTGCCAATAAAATGCTTTTTCAGTTTCAGTGTAAACATGTCACCAACTATCTTCACCACTGCCAGTTTTCCTCTGGATATTTGCTCACCCCTCCTTCTCCATTTTGAGACTAAACTCCATAGTCACAGTACTGCTCAGTCTATTGCTACAAGCTAAGCAACTTGACCACTTGCACACACACTTGTACAAATGATGACCTGATCACTCTTCTCAGATCAAATCCATTCCTCTTTGCGTCTGGACCAGCAGGACTGTCAGCTTAGCAAGGGTGACGGTCACAGCTATAATCAAGATGAAATCAGGACTCAACTTCAATAAGTCTGGTAAATCCTAAACATCTGGGAACCCTTGAGAGAGAGATGACTGTACCACCGACTACAACAACACTGTACATCATCCAGTGTCATGACGTTTCCAGTAATTTAACAGGAAATTACAACTAAAGAAATGTGTTTCTGTGATCCTGACACCATCCGGCTTAGCATGTGTGGGTGTAAATAATAAACAATGAATCCAGACTAATGAGAAGAGATGGATGGGAAAGGAGGGGGCTACAGGAACAGCAAAGGCAAAGTATTTTGGCTTTGAGGGTACCAACACATACCAAGCTCAGCTGAGAAAATCAAAACAGCAAACTTTGAAGCCTACGCACTAAAGGTTTTCTACCATGTTGAGTCTATGGGACAAATACTCAGTACATGGGGCCCTTAGTGGGTCTTCCAAATTTGCAATCAGTAGCTGTTTAGGGGATGATTTAAGTGTATGGGGAAGGAACTGCTGAACCACTATAGTACATTCTCCTCTTTACTCTAATAAAATAGCTTTTGGAGGCAAAAAAACAAAACAAAACCTAAAGATTTTAAGATTTCACTTTGTTCTCATAAGGTCCTCCTCATAGATGGTACTGGTCCTATCATCAAATGACACATAGAGAGGATAAAATATTAAAGATGACTGACCTATGCTAGAAATATTTTCTGTCGTTTCAAACTGTGAAAGTTACCACCATAATTGATTTAGTTTCAATCTCTCTCTTTTTTGTTTTAAATATATTTGACAGTTATCAAGCTTGGCTGCCTAGTCAGTGTGTCAACATTGGCTATGCTTTTGAACCATTTTTTGATGATCATTTCCATCTCAACTGAGCACAGTGATGTAAAGAGCAAATCTATTGAGTACGTGCAGCCACTGGGGCCCGAAAATCTGAAGGCAAAGCCAAGATTTAATTTTTAAAAATTGTTTAATCATAAAAGGATTTGAATGTTTCTCTTTAAAACCAAATGGATATCAATCCAGGTTGTCTTGCAGTTGTAAGAAATGTAAGTTGTGTGTATTGTACAAAAGCCTTTAGTATGGAAAAAAGAACAATTGGTGTGGTTACTAGACTATGCAGTCAGTCTGTTTCATACTAAACAATGGAAGGAGTCGGAAATCCAAAGTGTGTTAGAACTTCAACCAACATTTTCAAAGAATATATAGAAAGGTATATGGTGGGTCTCTCAACTTCAGCCAAGATGGTAATTAAAGCTTGCTGGTACCTTCTGTGAACTACACTCCACATTTGCTTCTTTTAGCTACTCAATATACATATTTTAAGACAACAATCAATTGTTCACAGCTTCTTGTGTGTGGGGGGGGGGGGGGGGGGGGGGGGGGGGGAGTCCTGTGACAGGTTCCCTCTCATCTAGAGGGGCCATTCCTCTGATGGCCAGGCTACAACATGAGGAGTTCAGGGCTTTTAACTTGGCCTCAGCAGAGACAGCTTCCTTCGGAGCCATATTGGGAAAAGGAAAAGTTAAAAAAAGGGCATGGGAGTGGGGGATGGGTTGCTCATGGTGCCATAGCCCAGTGGAAACCAAGTCTGATTGAGCTAGAAGCCCAAAAGAAGCAGAGGTAAAAAAAAATCCCAAAGATAAATACCAGATGCAGCTTTATTGGGAGTAGCACATTAGAAAGCTTACAACTAACAGAAGGAGGAAACGTTCCATTCGCTGTAAATTACCATTCCTTTTTCTCTCTTAGTCCCAAAGAGCTAGCATGATACAAGTTGGACGTAAAAGAAAGGAAAGAAATACCGCCCACCTACTAAAATTTAAGAATGATTTTTCTAGGTGCTCTTTATTTTTTTTTAAAGTACATTTTATTATAATAATAGCCTGAAAATATCTAACAAATTCTGTAACAAACAGAGGGTCTGAAATCAACGCACTGGAAGAAGACCCAATAAGAATAATCATACTGTTGGGACATCATTTCACAGATATCAAGGCAGGGGCTGGCCCGTTGGCACAGTGACGGTGGTGCACACTGCCCTGGGTTCAGTTCCTGAGCTAGGACTCCAGCTTTCTGTCTGTTGCAGAGGCAGCATTCACAGCCCCTGGGTAGAAGAGGTGTGAAGAGACTCCCAGTCATCACAAGGGTGACCCCTAGTGGCCAGACAAAGTTCATGACTGTAGATTCCTGCTGGAAGAGAACTGTGGCTGCAATGACTGGACAAGTAAGTCCCCAGGAAGTTTGGAAACGAAGGCTCATGATGCTGTAATTTCAGCCCAGCTCCAACTGAACTGAAGATCCAATGAAGCAGGAGGATTGACAGGCCCCCCCTCCCCCCCCCCCCCCAAAAAAAGATGTCACGACAGGAAATAGTTACTAAGAGAGAAATTGTTTCAAAAGCTGATGTTCACCTAAAGTCTGCTGCTGACAGACATCTTGGGCCATGCAACATGCTTTACATGTAAATCAATGAGCAGCTTTGATTCCTTTAACTAGTAAGCAGGTTATCCGGAAGAATCTCATTCATTTTAACAATACTGCCTTAAAGTATAACTTTCCAATGAATGTTTTTTGGTAACTTATCCACATAGATCTATAATATTAGTTATGGCTAAACAGCCTCTGGAGCAGGACTTCTCAAACTCCTGTCCTGGAGACCCCCATAGTTAATTCAAGATATCCACAATGAATATGCACAAGAGAAATTTACGTATACTGTGTCTCCAAAGCAAGCAAATTTACCTCATGCATATATGTGGTGGATATCCGAGAAATCTGACTGGCTTGGACAGTTTTGGGAAGCCCTACTCTGAAGCATATTACAATATCCGCAACAGAAAGGCAGCGGGAAGAGACATGAAGGCTGCTCTACAGTCAAAGCTAAGACAGGTCAAGTGAAAAATCAGTAAAGAAATCCCCTAAAACATGCAGACGGCAATTGTAAAAGGTTTTTCACGCAGGTAAACGCTTTTACCCACATAACCCCCGCTCCCATATATGTGGCAAACAATGGGCACGCTCTAGGACAGCACTCCTACTTTTAGTGATGGCAAAGAGGGGAAAGTAAAAGCGCACACAGGGATTTCATTTGGAATTCCCCGCTCATACTTTAAAGCAGGTGCAACGTACGCCGGCCCCTGCGTTTCTTCCCCACCCCTGGCCTGAATTTTCAAAGGGAAGTTCTGCAGGGAGTTTCCCTTTGAAAATGGAGTTTGCAGATCTGTGCCTGCAAGCTCTCTAAGGACTTTGGTAATTGCCCCATGAAAGTTAACACTGACCCCATAACCAAGTATCAGGGGCAGTCGCTGGCAAAATGATGCCCTGGGCAAAGGTTGCGTTGGGCTGGTGTGCTTGCAGACCAATTAGAAAAGGTGATGTGATGTCCCCCTCCCCTCCCGGGCAGGCTTGGCACCCCCTTCTTGCCCATCCTTTGCGGCTACCCTGCCAAGCATACCTTCTATGCTAAAGATACTTCTCTAGATGCTTTTCAAGATGTGATAACCCTTTGTAGGTTCAAGACTGGAACTCTCCAAACATGATGCCCATGAGCTTTTGAGACCACGTGGGGTTTCCTTCTTCAGGTGACACCATATCACTGGCTAATTCTGATGTTTCTTCAGTCCAACATACCACGGGGGCCTGGAAGGAAACCAGTTCTTTGGCTTGTGGAGCTCTGACATTACTCTAGTGAATCAGTCGGCAGCTCTGAGAGAGCATCTGTTTATTTGAAACGTGGGGGGTGGGGGGGTGTTTCAAAAGCTGCCTTTGCTGGTGCTTCCGCCGAGCACAAATTCCGACTTTGTTCACTGCACCGCTATTTGGGACGCCGATAAAACCGGCAGCCTCCCCACTTAGCACACTTAATGCAAGAAGTATCAATTCAGGTTGGTTGGACTTAGACAGAGGAACCCGCAAGTCTCTCTCTCCCCTTATCAGAGCACTCTCCATTTCTTGGGCTTCGGCTCACCATTCTGCAGAGATACCATCTGGCTGCTTCTCTGCAGCAGAGCAAGCATTGGGAAGCAGGCTCGCCAGAGACTGCAGCACTTACTAAAGAATGTGCTGACTGACACAGTCCAAGAGGGCCGTGACAGGTTAAAGGCATTAAACAACCAAAGATTGTTGTCTCGCTGCCAACTTTTAAAAGTCTCCTGCAAGCCACAGTAAAGCTTTCAAAATAGAGCTATTTGCTTCTTTTCCTTCCTCATTAGCCTGCTTGCTTTTGAGATTTCTCAGACCTTGCTTGCATTCCGCAGAAAGGAAACATTACTTTCTATCGCATAGCACAACTAAATAAAATAGCTTTACGATCTCCCCCCCCACTCCCATCTCTGGTGACACTACTGGTATTTTTCAGCAAAGAAAATATTTCATTTTAGAATTTTAAAGAAAAACAAGCAAGCTTCCCCTCCCCCGCAAGAAAAACCCGAAAGCTTGTATAATTAGGTCTTTCTTGGGTTTGCTTTCACAAATGCACACAGATGCAGCCATTTCTAGGGAAGGGCGGTGTAAACTTTTTTATGGTAAAATAGGCTCTCTCATTCTTGCTAACATAATTTAGAAGAAAATGTTCTTTAAGAAGGAAAGGCTGGAATAAATGTTTTCTCATTCGCTAAATGTCATATTGCAATGACACCCCAAGAAGGAAAAGTGCATCGACTCATTTATGATATTACTTTCGGGACAGTTTAGATTAAAAAAGAAAAACAACAAAAACGCCACCCCAGTTTCTGAATAAATATGCGTGTGTGTGCATCAGGACTTCCCTAATCTGTCCTGGGGACCCCACAGCCAGTTGGGTTTTCAGGTTATCCACAATTAATATGCATAAGATAAATTTGCATATACAGAGCTATGCAGATTTCAGGATATCCTGAAAACCCAACTGGTTTAGGAAGCCCTGGTGTACATGGTCTGAGGCTGAAGTCTGGGGATTTAGTGATAATCAATATTTTATTGATCTTTTCATCGATTTGATTGCCCTGTACTATACATGAACTTAATAAGGATAGGGCCTTAATCTGGTATAAAAGATATGAAAAATAGTTAACAAAAAACAATTCAGCTTGACCTTAAAATGTGAAAGCAGAGAAAAGCAAGAATTTCTAAGTAGAATTATACAGTTCTTAGCATGGTCTACAATTTATTCAACAATGACTTGTCCACTTGGCTTGCCTCAACCCTTCGTCCTTATAAAACTTCTCAGCAAGCAATAAATTCACTAGAGGCACCAGTTCCAAAATTAACTAGACTCAAGGTCACTAGAAACAGAGCATTCTCTGTAGCTGATCCATATCTATGGAATAATCTTCATTGTCTCTAAAATCCTTCAAGAAAACTCGGAAAACCAACCTTTTTAAATTTGCTCTTCCAAGCTAATATGGCTCCTTTTCTTTTTCTTGTTTTCAGTAGATATTGACTTGTTACCCAGTGCCTGCTAATATTTTAATTTAGATGTTTTTTTTTACTTTATGTATGTAGCAAATGTGAACTGCCATGAACTTTACATGTAAATTGCAGCTTATAAATTCTTTAAATAAATAGAGGCCTACTTTCCAGAACGTGCACATGTACATACAAGGGCATCAAAATAAACCACCCCTATGAGGATCTCCTTGAACCCCTTGACACGTATTGAAAATCTGGTGTGGATCTGACTTCAGACACAAAAGTTATTAGGAATGGACACTAACAATGATCTCATAAGGCTACTTTTCTTGTTTGGGTAAGTAGGCTAAAAAGTGGCTGATCCTACAGTTTGGCAGCTAGAGATCTATTACTGGGTTTCTCATTCAATGGGTTTGGTGGAATTTGGGCACAGAGTTGGTACATTTAGGTCCTTGGGGAAGGAAGATCATCACATGCGACACTCTTGATTATGAACGCAAACAGAAGTGATCAAATAACGTAATTCGTAAAATCCTTTCACTGGCTTCCACCACTCTAATTTATCCAATTTAAAATCCCAGTCTTAACCTACAAAACCCTTAAAGGCTTGGCTTCATTATATTTCAACAGATCTCTTACTCCCTTGTATACATTCCTACGTAGCACACTCCGCGCCTTTTCTCAGGCTTGTATATTGGTTCCATTCCCAAAAACAATGAACTTCACCAGTACAAGAAAGAGGATCTTCATAGGATCCCCAGCCCTGTCAAACTCACTCCAGATCTACCATCCTTAAGATAACTGGTTGAAATCTAGCTTTTCAAGCATTTGGCCCTAACCGGTAACATGAGCCCTATTTAAACTCTGTATATTTTCTCTGCATCTTTTTGCACTGCATGAAATTCCACTACTCTACTCATTTGTTATATTTGCATATTATAGCTGAAATATTTTAATCTATTTTGTAACATGCTTTGAACTCTGTTGATGGAGAAGCATGCCATCCACATGCTATCTGGAGGTTCCCCTGGTGAAGTAGGAATGTGATTCTTCAGGATTTTCATTGCTTACACATTAAGGCAAGAATTCAGTAAGGGATAGATTTTTAAAGAAGCTCGCACGCGGGGTACATTTGTGCACGCTACCCGGCGCGCACAAATGTACACCCAATTTTATAACATGCACGCGCTGCCGAGCGCATGTTATAAAATCCAGGATCGGTGCGCACATGGGGGTGCACACTTGTGCACGCTGAGCCCTAGGGGAGCCCCAATGGCTTTCCCCATTCCCTCCGCTCCCCACACCTTCCCCTCCCTTCCCCTATCTAACCCCCCCCCCCCCAGCTCTACCTAAATTCCCCCCTACCTTTGTTTAAGGAGTTACGCGCGCCAGCCAGCTGCCAGCGCCATCCCCCAGCACAGCCTCTGTGCCGGAGGCCTCGGTCCAGCCCCCGGATCAGTGCCATGCCCATGGCCCCGCCCCCTTCCTGCCTCTTTTTCAAAGCCCAGGGACATACGAGCATCCCGGGGCTTGTGATCAGCGCACGCAGGAGGGTTTTTAAAGGATTATGTACTTAACCCTTTGAAAATCTACCCCTAAGGTTCTAGTACTGCTTTTTAAATGTCTTCATTAGGTTGCTCTGTAATTATGAAACTACTAGTTGCGTATGCTCTTCATAACAACTGTTACTTGTTCTCTTTTCCATGAAGTGGGTAAAGCTATGCATTACACACTGTACTGTTTTTAGGTACCAAGGACCTAAATTATGGAACATACTATCTTTGTATCTGCAGACTGAAGCTATTTGAGATTTCAGAAGTTGATGAAACCATAGCTCATTGGGTAATTGTTAAGCTAAAGGGATCTGGTTTTATGAATGATTAGGGCCTTCTGGATATTGAGTAGATGTTTGTTTTATTTTTATTTTATTATTTGTTTATTTAAAAACATTAATATCCCTTTCATCCGCAGCTCTGGGCGGGTAATAAACAAACAGATTAATTATATAAAACAAAATAAAAGCAAAAAATATCACATTTGCATGGATTGCAAGAGTCATAGTGACTAGATTTTGTACCTTGCTTTGTTGTCTTTTAATAAGATGCAAAGAATAAAGATTTAATAAATAAATAAAATATATAGAGATTCCATGGGATCCCAGAATACTGGCCTAGGGTTAGGACCAACCAGTGTAGGAGTAGAGGGATGCACCATCTTGCCACAGCACCCACTGGAGGTTGCTGCAATAGAATTGCCCTGCCTGCATATTAGCAGATGGGTCCTAGGCTCAATGTGGCACTTTTGGTTAGAAGCTGAAGGAAGAGGATCTGTTTTTGTAGTTCCCCTATCTTTGCCGAGTATTGGCTCTAACCTTGGCTGAGTAGGTAGAAGTAAGAAATCCATATCTTCTGGCTCACACCCAGTGGTTAGATAGCAGCCCTTGGTGTTTTTGAGTATTTTTATATCTGAAGATTTTATTTGGGAGGATGTTTTATGTCCACCCTTCCTGCTTGCGAGAGAGGAGTGGGAAAGAAAGGATTTTTTCCCCCCCTTTTTTGCAATATTTTTGGATCTTTCGATCTGAAGCATCTAAGTGACTGCTAGGTGACTGATATATTAAAATTTGCAGTTGTCTGTCCTCTTTTAAAAAAAATCTAATCTTGACTCCTCTGACCCCCATAAGACTTGCCAAAAGTCCAGCCCTGACATAGTGAGGGCAAAGGTAGCGCCGGCGCCATTTTGGTTCCTGGCTCCCGACGTCACGCGTGCAGGAGATCGCTCCCGGACCCCCGCTGGACTTTTGGCAAGTCTTGTGGGGGTCAGGAGGCCCCCCCCAAGCTGGCCAAAAGTCCCTGGGGGTCCAGCGGGGGTCTGGGAGCGATCTCCTGCACGCGTGACGTCAGGAGCCAGGAACCAAAATGGCGCCGGCGCTACCTTTGCCCTGTCACATGATAAGGGCAAAGGGCCACCGGCGACATTTCTCTTAACGCAGCCGTGGCCAGAGAGCTGGAGATCACGCCGGGACCCCCCCACTGAACCCCAGGTAATTTAAAACATTTTGGGAGTGTTCGGGAGGGTGGGGGATTTGTTTTAAAGGTTCGGGGTGGGTTTTAGGGTTGTTTTGGTGTGCCGGTTTTCCCGCCCTCCCCCGATTTACGATTTAAAAAACAAAACAAAACACGACGATCAGATTTCCCTCCCCCCCCAGCCAAAATCGATCGTTAAGACGATCGATCACACGATTCACACCCCCTATCAAATATAAACTGGGAACGATAATATATAAACTTCTGAATGACATCTCTTGTCCATGGGCCAACTCCTTACTCAAATTTTACCAACTCACTCGTTCTCTATGCTCATTGCAACACCTCCTTCTCAAAGTCCCCTCGCCAAAAGCAGCACACTTCTATATTACACGTAAATGCTTCTTCTCCATTGCCGTACCTATGTTCTGGAATCTCCTCCCACTCAAAATCCAAAAATTGGACTCTCTTAAAAAGTTCAAAGATCTTCTCAAGACCATTTGTTTACATCTGCCTATTTTTTAGTTTTATGATTTGAAACAGTATTTTTATTGCTATTCTTTTATGCTTTTTAATGTAATTTTATGTTTTCTTTTTATTGTCTATTTTATGCGTGTTTCGTTGTTAACCGCTTAGACCATTCTGTGTTAGGCAGTCTATAAACCTAATAAATGTAAGTGTAAATGTAGGAGGTTGACAGACTAGAAGAATACCTCTAGAAGAGAAGGGAGAAACCTGAGGCTCCCCCACAAGAGCTTCTGCCATGGAGAAACATGAAAGCAGAGGTTTGGAGATTTTGGTCAAGCAGTGGACCACAGGTATTTGGAAGGGGAGAGCTGTGACGTTTAGGAGATTCATTCTATTTCACTCTAGGTAGCCTAAAATGCCATTCACAGGAAGAAAGGGCATCCCTGGGAAAATACCAATGGACCACACACAGATTAATTTTTGGACTTGAATTATTGGCACGGTTACGGATGTAACAAGAAAAAAAAATCTGTTACATGCCATCTGATTACCAATGAAAAAACTAACAGTAAACGTTTTTTTTGGAACAGCCTACTCCAGTCTAGTTTATTGACGCAGAAAAGGATAAGTTTACACCCCCAGGGATAGACTTTTACACACCTGGGGTCCTATTGGAGGGGTGGGTAATAATTTAAATAATAATATCCTCCCCTATTCAGAGACTAAGCTCTGGTACTGAGTGTGACTTCTTCACAGCAGCCACTAAAAGAGGGGCTACAAATAAATAACCTTTTAGATTTCTCGAAAGCCCTCTGCCAGCCCAGCAAACTTCTCAAGTCTACTTCTTTAGGAGCAGGAACTTAATTGAACAGAAATGTTATTTTCTTCCTCCTCAAACTGTTCAGGCTCTAGGGCATTTTTTTTGGGTGGGGGGGGGGGAGGGGGAGAATGAGGGATTAAAAAACCTCTCTCTTCAAAATATTTTTCTTAGGTGCTTTCACACGTTGGGATGTGCAGTGCAGGGACCAACAGGGACAGTGACGAGGATAAACATAAGAGGTGAAAAATGCACGCAGAGAAAATAAATACAAGAGATGGAAACTCAAGCATTAATGGATCTAAAATGCAAGTTGGCATTGAAGCAAACTGACTGACACTCATGGTCAGCGTCACTAAGAAATAAAGATTAAGGGAAATAAACAGAACTGGCTTTCAAATGATAAACACAGTACAAGCCAAAGACAAAACTGCAAGACATAAAACCACAGACCCTGGGCTTTTACTTTCTGTTTCGGCAGACAGAAAGGCCACAAACCGTAGATTTAAAAAAAAAAAAAAAAATGTAGATAACTGGGACAAAAGGAGAGAGATCATTTCCAGTGATATAAATGTAAAACACTAAATTGAAGGACCATAAGTTTCCTTCTAATTAGGTTTCTCTGTAACTATTAAGACCAACAGTGGGGACAGATTTTCAGATGGGCGGAACTGCATGGCCCTCTTCAGTTAACATCGCGTAGTCCACAGAGGGCCTGCGTGTGCTGCACCACCCCCAGGCACTGCTTTGTAAGTAGGACGTGCGCCATGGATCTGATTAAAGGAAGTCACTAGCAACGCATGTTAATCCATCCTGGTAAGTGGCCAAAAAGATTGGCATATTTAGAGTCAGGAGAAACTGTGTCTGTGCTTGGAAGGACTGACCAAAGCTATAGATAAGACCCTCCACAGGCATCTCTTTCTTTAAGGGCAGTGTCCTTTTCAAATATTAGCACAGAGTGGGCAATTTTAAAGGGATTCATCTGGGTATCTAAGAGGTCAATATTCAAAGCCTTTGTAAGAGCAACTTTTCGAACTGCATGCACAAACACGTAGCTTTGAAATTGTACCCTACTACTATTATTTATCAGATACACATAAGAGACCGTCCCTGCTCCATGGAGCTTAAAAACATCCATGACAAACAAAAGTTTAGGGAAAGTATTTATTGTAGGGAAGTGTTTAAGGTTTAAAACGCTTCAAAAAAAGTTAGTGTTTAAACTGGATTTTAATAGGGCCAGAAATTGAGCATGACGCCCCGACTCAGGAAGTCTGACCCAGGCATGTGGCACTGCAGGGTGAAAAGCACAGGGCTGAGAGTTGGCGGTGGAGGAGAAGAGAACAGATAAGAATGACTTGCTTGAGGAACAGTGTTCACAAGGAAGGGTATAAGGAGACAGAAGAATAGATAGATGATGAGGAGCTGCAGAGAGAATGCACTTGTAGGTGAGTAAGAGAAATTTAACTGTATGTGGAAGCAGGTGGGGAGCCATTGTAGTGGCTTGAGGCAAGGGATTACATGGTCATAGTGATGTTGAAGGAAGATAAATCATGCAGTCAAATGTAGAATAGATTGGAGTGGCGAAAGAGGTTCAATGGGAGGCCTGGGAAAAGTAAATTGCAGTAATATTAAGCAGGAGGTGATAAAAGAACAAAATGAGTGTTTTGGTACCATGCACGGAAAAGAAGGGATAGATTTTAATGGTGTTATAGAGGAAGAAATGACATCATAGCAGTGTTTTGGAGGTACACAGAGAAGGAGAGAAGCATCAAAGAGGACACCAAGGTTACAGGCCAAGAGAACTGAGAGGATAAGAGTACCATTCACAGAGATGGAAAAAGAGACAAGGAGGTTTGGGAAAGAAAATAATAAGTTCCATATTGGTCATGTTAAGCTTAAGGTGACAACGGGGGATTCAAGTGGCAATATCAGAGAAGCAGACTGAATTCATGCTGACATTTCTGGTGTAAAAAGGTAGTTCTGGAAGTTATCAGCATAAAAGTAATATTGAAAGCCTTGGGAGGAGATCAGACCATCAAGGGAAGAAGAACATAGACAAAAGAGAAGGCGGCAGAGCACAGCCTTGAGGGAACAGAGACCATCAGCGGAATAGTGGTGCAGGAAGAACCGCCAAAGGATACAGTAGAAGTATGAAAGGAGAGGTTAGAAAAAAGCTAAGAGAGCAGAGTCCTGCAGACTAATTGAGTATAATGTGTCAACAAATAGATGGTGAGCAACTCTGTCAAAAGCACTGGATAGTTCAAGGACAGTTGCACTGGAGAAGATAAAGAGAAGGGCGACCAAAATGATAAAGGGGATGGAACAGCTCCCCTATGAGGAAAAGCTAAAGAGGTTAGGGCTGTTCAGCTTGGAGAAGAGACGGCTGAGGGGGGATATGATAGAGGTCTTTAAGATCATGAAAGGTCTAGAACAGGTAAATTTGATTCGGGTATTTACTCTTTCGGATAATAGAAGGGCTAGAGGCACTCTATAAGTTTGGCAAGTAGCACATTTACAACTAATTGGAGAAAATGTTTTTCACTCAATGCACAATTAAACTCTGGAATTTTCTGCCAGAGGATGTGGTTAGGGCAGTTAAAAAAAAAGATTTAGATAAGCTCTTGGAGGAGAAATCCATTAACTGCTATTAATCAAGTTGACTTAGGGAATAGCCACTGCTATTACTGGCATCAGTAGCATGGGATCTACTTAATGTTTTGAGTACTTGCCAGGTTCTTATGGCCTGGATTGGCCACTGTTGGAAACAGGATGCTGTGCTTGATGGACCCTTGGTCTGACCCAGTATGGCAACTTCTTATATTCTTAAGCCACAGGAGACTTTGGCGAGAGCAGTTTCAACCCTGCTGCACCAAATGCCTGGAATGCCTTTCTGACCTGGATCATCATACTCCCTTCCTCTTACAGTATTCAAATACCAGGGATAGTATCTCCAAATAGGCTAGTTTTGTGCATACTATGACAGGAATAAACCTCAGTCTTAAACCAGAGTATGTTAGTTATGATCTCAATCTCTCAAAATTGCTGCTAGTGCTCCTTTTAGTACTTGCATTGTGGCAAAAAACTTCCTTCTGGAGCTCATTGGGTTAATATGTATAGGCAACATATCAACATTAAGGATGTGAATCGGGTGCCCAATCGTTCTTGCTTTCGGGATCGTCTGGCCGTGGGAAAATCTCATTTTCCCGCAGATCCCCGTTTGTTTTCTTTTTTTAGTGAAAAATCATTTTTCGGGTTAGTGCGCACTAACAAAAAGTAACAAAAAAATAACAAAAATAAATGTTTTTTTGTTAGTGCACGCTAACTCCCGTTAGCGCGCACTAACCCAAAAGACAATTTTTACGAAAATTCAGGGGGAAAAGTGATCGTTTCTTTTTTTACCCGATACATTAATGAATTTAGAAATATCATACAATATTTCAATTCGTCAGAAAAATGATTCACATCCCTAATCAACATGCAGTTGGAAGTGGTGTCTCTGATTATACAGTATCGCTTGATACTTGATCATCTTTGCTTTCTCCATAATTAGTACAGAAAAGTCGCTTGGTACCAATACTTCTATAAGCAAAGCTGTTCCTGCATTTTAGTTCTCTACTGCTAGGTTTTATTGGTTGGAATGGGAATGTCCTAAGTCAGTGGTTCCCAGCTTGTGGTCCACAGACCCCTAGGGGGTCCTCCAGACCATAGCAGGGGGTACACAAAAACCTGTGCCAAGAAGAGGCCCGATAGACCCCATTCCATGGTGGCCATGGAAAAGAAGGCCCAACAGGCCACTGGCAAACCTTATCCCATTGGCGGCTGAAGACTGAAGAGGGACACTAGCACATACCATTTTGCCCATGTCCTAACTGCAGGAGGCTGCCGGATCACCCCGTCCTGCTGATGGCCAAGGAATGCAGGGCCATGTGACCACTGGCGCACCCCATCTCGCCAGCAGTCAAAGACTGCAGGAGGCTAAGGGGCCACAGCTCATCTGATCCTGCCAGCAGCCAAGGAATGCAGGAGGCAGCGGGGCCACTGGCTCACTCCAACCCGCCGGCAGCTTGAGTGAGAAGGAAGCTGCTGGACCATTCTCCCCATGCAGATACAAGGACAAAGAGAGAAAGCAGCCTGGGTGAGAGAGAGGGTGTGTGAGTACGCATGCCTGTGTGAATTAGAGAGAAGGAGCTTGTGTGTGTGTGTGTGAGTGTGAGAGAGAGAGCACATCTGTGTGAGAGACAGCATGAGTGTATGAGAGAAAGGGAGTAAATGCATGTGTGAGCATGTACTTGTTGGTGTTTGAGGTAGTTGTGGGTGGATCCTTGGGCCAGTGGCAGATGACCACGCCCCCAGGGGAAGATCCCGAGAGGGACCACCGATCAGGCTCAGAGTATGGAGACAGACACACACTAGTTCTTTTATTAGACAGTATATGGAACCACCAGAGGTGGCAGTAGTGAACTGCAATGCCCGGCTGGGCTGTAGTCCCTCAGATACTGGAACAGTGATCCTGGATAACTGAGCTGTAGAGAAACTGAAAATAGTGAGTAGGCAGGGTATGCAGAGTTCAGGAACAGAACCTTGATGGTAATTCTCACACAATAGTCTCTTAGAAGCAGCCCAGGAGCTGGAAAGAAGTAGGCCTTCGAGGAGTGAGTACCTGGTTCCAGGGAACGCTCTGAGAGAGAGATGGTAACTCACTGGTGTTGTAGGCAGCGATGACTTCCTGGCAGAAGTGGTATTCAGTAGTAAGTCCGGGTACGTGGGTCCTCGAGGAGTGAGTACCGGTTCCAGACTGCGACCTGAAAGGCAGTCTGGAACTTACTAGGGGTACCCCCATGGAGTGGGTACCCCTGGTAAGTCCGAGGAGGCAGAGTAGCTAGGAGTGTAAGGAAACCTTTCCCTTGTAATCCAACTCCTTGCTAACTCGATTAGTTAGCGATTTCAGAGACCTTAAATATCCGGTGGAGATGACGTCACCTCAGGGGGACGCCCCTGAGGTTCGCGCCACTGCTGGTACTCGAGTTGGGGCCGCACCGCGTGCACGCCCTTAGGCTGCTGGGAAACATGGCGGAGTGCGGCAGTTAGCCAGTCCAGGGATGCCAGAGGAGAATGGTACAATGATGCAGCGGCAGCCAAACATCCAACAGGCAAAGAGGGAGTCGCCAAAGAGGTAAGGTGGGTGTAGCGGAGACGTCAGGCAGCAACGGTCGCAACAGTACCCCCTTTCAAAGGGCGATTTCCTCTTTGGGTACCAGGCTTGGGTTTTGAAGGATGCGCGAGGTGGAACGACGAAGCATCTCTTTGTCCAGAATACTGGTCTGAGGCTCCCAAGAGTTTTCTTCAGGGCCGAAACCTTCCCACTTCAGAGGGTATTCAAAAGTATTGCCTCTTTTACGAACATCCAGTACCTCTTCAATTTTGAATTCTAAGTCGTCTTCTGCATTGATGACAGGTGGATCTTGAGGTTTGGAAAAACATTCGCTGAGTATGAGTGGTTTCAGAAGTGAAACGTGGAAAGCGTATGAATATCAGCAGCAGTGGATTGAGCTGCTGGGACGTCACTGAGCTTCAGTGGAAGTGGCGGTGTTGGGGAACGTCCATAGCCCACTTCAAATGATGACACAGTAGACACTAGACATCTGAGAATGAAGTTGCCTTCTGCCTGAGTCCACCAGGGCAGGAGTCTGAACCGTGACCAGTCCATAAGTCAAAGAGACTGGAAGAGAAAGCGGAGGAGTGGGCGCGGTATGGCCTAAGAAAGGTCCTCCTGCAGGACTTAGGCCTGTCCATTTTCCGGACAAATGGGGCATGTAGAGACATTATGGCTGGGCTGACCACAGAACATGCAAAGGCCACGCTTTTTCACAAGCAGATTGTGATAAATTGCAGGAAAACCTTGTGAGACTGGAAAATTGGGCATCCAAATGGCAGATGAAATTTAATGTGGATAAGTGCAAGGGCATATAGGGAAAAATAACCCATGCTATAATTACACAATGTTGGGTTCCATATTGGGTGCTACAACCCAGGAGAGAGATCTAGGTGTCATAGTGGATAACACATTGAAATTGTCGGTTCAGTGTGCTGCGGCAGTCAAAAAAGCAAACAGAATGTTGGGAATTATTAGAAAGGGAATGGTGAATAAAACAGAAATTGTCATAATGCCTCTGTATCGCTCCATGGTGAGACCGCACCTTGAATACTGTGTACAATTCTGGTCGCCGCATCTCAAGAAAGATATAATTGCGATGGAGAAGGTACAGAGAAGGGCTACCAAAATGATAAGGGGAATGGAACAACTCCCCTATGAGGAAAGACTAAAGAGGTTAGGACTTTTCAGCTTGGAGAAGAGACGACTGAGGGGGGATATGATAGAGGTGTTTAAAATCATGAGAGGTCTAGAACGGGTAGATGTGAATCGGTTATTTACTCTTTCGAATAGTAGAAAGACTAGGGGGAACTCCATGAAGTTAGCATGGGGCACATTTAAAACTAATCAGAGAAAGTTCTTTTTTACTCAATGCACAATTAAACTCTGGAATTTGTTGCCAGAGGATGTGGTTAGTGCAGTTAGTATAGCTGTGTTTAAAAAAGGATTGGATAAGTTCTTGGAGGAGAAGTCCATTACCTGCTATTAAGTTCACTTAGAGAATAGCCACTGCCATTAGCAATGGTAACATGGAATAGACTTAGTTTTTGGGTACTTGCCAGGTTCTTATGGCCTGGATTGGCCACTGTTGGAAACAGGATGCTGGGCTTGATGAACCCTTGGTCTGACCCAGTATGGCATTTTCTTATGTTCTTATGTTTCTTTGGAAGATAAATGTCCATGACCAAGTTGCATCGGTTCATCTTTATCAGTAGCAAGAATTACTGGAACCATATGAGGTGCGGATATAGAACTAGCTGGTTTCAACCCAGGTAACCCCATAGGCCGGAGTTCCTTCACCTTGTCCTGGAGCCAGTGATCAAACCGAGTAGCAAAGGCTACTAATTCGTCCAGCACATCAGGTGTTTCGTGAGCAGCCAGCTCATCCTTTAAACGGCTATGCAGGCCTCTGCAAAAGAGTGTCTTGAGATATTTGAGGTCCCAGCGAAGTTCTGCCGCAAGAGTTTTGAATTCGATAGCAAATTCAGCCAATGATCTGTTGCCTTTCTTCAATTCCACCAAAGGAGAACCGGCTACAGCAGTTCAAGCAGGGTCATTGAAGACGGATTTAAACAAGTCCATAAATCCTTCTATATCCTGCAAAATGGGGTCCTTGTGCTCCCACAAGGTAGATGCCCAAGACAAGGTCCTACCATCCAGGTATGAAAGGATGTAGGTGGTCTTGGAAAGAGCCGTGGGAAATAAAGGTGGCTGTAAGGCAAAATGCATGCAGCACTGGTTTAAGAAGCCCCAGGCCTTCTGAATTTCACCGGAAAAGCGGATAGGAGCCGCCAGTGGTACAGCAGTTTTTAAAGTTACCTCCTGTAACTGACCTTCTTGGTTGGAAGCTGTGCCTTGAACCTTCTGTGTGTGTAGCTGATGAAACGCTGAAGTAAGTTTCTCCAAGGTGTCTTGCTGCTCCACAATGCACTGGGCCAGGCCCGGTATGGCCTGCAAAGCACTAAGTTGTGCCGGATCCATGGAGTTAGCAATCTGTTGGTGTTTGAGGTAGTTGTGGGTGGATCCTTGAGCTGGTGGCAGATGACCATGCCCCCGGGGGAAGATCCCGAGAGGGACCACCGGTCAGGCTCAGAGTATGGAGACAGACGCACACTAGTTCTTTTATTAGACAGTATATAGAACCACCAGAGGTGGCAGTAGTGAGCTGGAACGCCCGGCTGGGCTGTAGTCCCTCAGATACTGGAACAGTGATCCTGGATAACCGAGCTGTAGAGAAACTGAAAATAGTGAGTAGGCAGGGTATGCAGAGTTCAGGAACAGAACCTTGATGGTAACTCTCCACAATAGTCTCTTAGAAGCAGCCCAGGAGCTGGAAAGAAGTAGGCCCTCGAGGAGCGAGTACCTGGTTCCAGGGAATGCTCTGACAGAGAGATGGTAACTCACTGGTGTTGTAGGCAGCGATGACTTCCTGGCAGAAGTGGTATTCAGTAGCAAATCTGGGTACATGGGCCCTCGAGGAGCACGTACCGGTTCCAGACTGCGACCTGAAAGGCAAAGAGAAACGAGGCCCCAGAGGAGCGGGTACCCCTGGTAAGTCCGAGGAGGCAGAGTAGCTAGGAGCGTAAGGAAACCTTTCCCTTGTAATCCAATTCCTTGCTAACTCGATTAGTTAGCTATTTCAGAAACCTTAAATATCCGGTGGAGATGACGTCACCTCAGGGGGACGCCCCTGAGGTTTGCGCCACTGCTGGTACTTGATTCGGGGCCACGCTGCACGCTCGCCCTTAGGCGTCTAGCCGGTCCGGGGATGCCAGAGGATAACGGCACGATGACGCTGCGGCAGCCAATCGTCCAACAGGCAAAGAGGGAATCGCCAAAGAGGTAAAGTGGGCGTAGTGGAGACGTCAGGCAGCGACGGTCGCAACAGTACTGTATGTGCGAGAGAAAGCATGTATATATGATGGGAGTGTGTGTGTGTGAGAGGGGGAGCATATGTGTGAGTTTGAAAGAGAGAGAGCCTGTGTGTGTGAGATGGAGTGTATGTGTGAGAGACGTGATTAACAGAGAGAGAGCTTGTTTGTGTGAGTGAGAGAGAGAGGGAGTATGTGTGTTTGAGGGAGTGTGCATATGAGCATGCATGAGAGGAGAAAGTTTGTGCACCCCTCTCCCCAGCCCTATAATTCATGGCAATTTCAGGGTGATTGGAAATCAAAAGGTCCCAGGTATGGAGAGTGGGGAATTTTTAATTCCTTTTTAGCTTTATTGTTGGCTGTTTAATGTGCCTGATGTTTTGAAATATTTTATTGTTGATTGGGAAATCTAAAAATAACTTAAATGAGTTTTAAATTATTGGATGTTGTATGTGTCATTTTTTAAATATTCTTTTATTAGTATGGTTTTACTATTATTGATATTTTATATTTCTTAATTGTATTATTTGATATTTTATGAGAAATGGTGATGTTTTGTTTTTCCATTGTTGCAATGCATACAGGGTCTGGCATCTTTCAGTTTCCAATTCAGTTTTTATCCTCTTGTATTTATACTTTGTTTCCTATATTTGGACAGCATTTGTCTATGTTCTGCATATATTTATTTATTTATTTATTTATGGATTTTATATACCGGGAGTTCCTGTATACAATACATATCACTCCGGTTCACAGTTAAACGGTAATAACTACTGCCGTGAAGCAGTTTACATGGAACAAATCAGAAACTTGATCTTTAACTTGATATATAACAAAACAGAAACTTGATATATAACTTGATATATAACAAATATATATATCTTGTTATAAACTTGTATATAAACTTGTTATAAACTTGTATATAAATATATATATCTTGTTATAAACTTGTATATAAACTTGATATATAACTTGATATATAACAAAACAGAAACTTGATATATAACTTAGATGAGGTATTCAGCTAGCTTTTAGTTTCTAAACAGGGTTCTACAGCAGCCTAATTTGTTTTGTTTTCCTAACAGGAGGTGTATTGGTGTTTTAGGACCTGGTGTAATATTCACTATGCTGCCTTTTCATAGTAAGGTTCTTACTATTTGAATCTGGCAGGCTTTCTATAGGCTCTAAGTACATTTTTCGCAGGATTTTGTACTATACAATGTTCCTGGTAGTGGAGGGAGTTTGTGTTGCTGCTACTGAGGTGACATCAGAATTTGAATATTATGTTTTTATAGTGTGTGGACAGGGGAAATGTCCTTGTTCTACTCTACATCTTTTTTTTTTCGCGGGGGGGGGGGGGGGGGGGGGGGGGGGGGGGGGGAGGTGGATCTGCTGGCAGCTGGGAATCATCTTTAACAGTATAGGCAGACTGGATGGGCTGGCTCATCTTTTTCTGTTGTCATGTACTATGGGGTTAATTTTCAAAGGCTTTAGGAGCCTTTAGAGGCCTAAATGAGCCCGTCTGAAAACTGACTAGGCCTGAGCAGTTAAATGTAGACTTCAAATTTCACTAGCTCCTAAATTTGGTAGCCCAAAAAGTGACCAGTTAAAGGTAGAGTGGACAAAAGTGATTATCCTTAACACTGATTTCCAGAACTAGGCACTTGGCACCTAAATCAAGGCAAATGAATCTTTAATTTAAGATAATTTTCAGCTGAAAAATCAGGCTCCTAAATTCAACTCAAAATCTCTCTAAATTTAGGGGTCTAAAATGTAGACACTTAATTTGGGGACGGTGCAAATTTAAAAATGGAGCCCTATATTACTATATTCTGCTAAGGATCAGCACAGTAGCATCTTCTCACCCTGATTAACTTAGGTTCACAAAAATGGATGTGGCTAAGGAAGTGCTTTCAAAATCTTTCAATACCCAATAATACCTACAAGACGGACAAAATCAGAATGAGAGACAGTTATCTTTGTGGATTTGTTCATTTTATCGGCCAAACACATTATTTAAAAATACTATTTTGCTAGTACCGCAGATTTAGAATGCACAAAAAAATTGGATATTAAGCCAACACTCACAGTATCATAGAGGATAACAGCATAAAAAAATCAACTGGCCCACCTAGTTTGTCCTGTCCACACTGCCAAGGATATATCCCAGCTGCTAGCAATAGAATAGCCTGTAGCATATTCACTATCCTCTTCTTCCTTTCCTTCATTCTCCTGGACAGCTGAGCGTGCAAGATTCCCTTTTAACTCCACACCCAGCACCCCCTCTTCTCCCATGCCTGACAACAAGGTCCCACAATAATCCAAACAGCCATCAATACATTTCCAGCGCGGGCTTTTATTATTATTGTTGTACCAGCCACCTGCCAAACAGAATCAGCTGCTAATTAATTCTATTATCACAGCCTGCCAGACAGACCTGGCTACCAGTGCCTGCATTCCTGCTCATTATTACTGCACTGGTCGCCTGCCGGTTGACACAGTACAGAATTGTAGTTTACTTCATGTAGAGCACACGGGAAAATGCTGATAGTATGCTGAGGTGCCGGCAAAAACTGCAAACACACAGGCTATTCTGTGGTTAATTCCAGTGTGGATGGAGTACAATAACCTATTGTCATTTGAATAAGTTGCTTGACACCAAATGAGCTACATAAACCTAGCCTTTTTATAATCTTTACCAGATACACTATCTACTGTAATTCCACATTTGCAGCCTACTTTGTCTAGCATTCAAACAGGACCAAGAAAGGGAACAATAACCGTTTTGTTTGATGGACAAGCAATGAGCCAGCACACTTGTATGCAGTTAACACTTGCTTCACCACAAATACAATGCAACACCTGTGAGGCAGGCAAACACCTGAAAACGCTGAAAGAAATGACAGAGAGAGAGAAATTAAACTATTTAAAAAGTTTTGGGTCACCTCATATGCGTGTCCCATTGTTGTATATGGAAGAAAACCCCCAACTGTTTCTAAATGGGGCAAAAGCTACTGGGAAGCCTTCGTACACGAAGGCATACGATAGCAACGTCGCAGATGTCAGCAGATAAGTACCAGCAGGCCCACCCAGTCTGCTTGCTAATAACCTCTGTGTGTGGGTATGTGGGGGACAGATGTTGGGACCACAATAATTATCCTTTTGACCTCGGATATAATAGAGAGAGAGAGAGAATGGGAATCAGGTGAAAAAAAACCACAAGAAGAAAGAAACATAATGGTGTAACATAATAGTGAAACGAGCACTGGCATCATTCTCCCAGGCCTACTCCAGGTGCATTTTAATGATGGAATAAAAGCATCGGCACTTAGTCATGCGTTCGGTCCAGCTTTACAATCTCTGTGTCATCTGTCGGGTGACCTTTCAGCTTATTTTTGGACATGAGGGGGTGCGCACCAGGGAGGGCAAAGTGAGCCTGTGCAGTTTTATATCTTCCCGCGTGCCGCTACAAACAGAGATTTCCTCAAAGGAGTGGGGGCTCGCGCAGAAGTCTTTGGTTTTGCGCAGGCACACGGTTTCCTCTTTTTACTCCCCTCACTGTGCACATCCCTTCATCAAGACTTACTCTGTCTCTTACCATCATACTTCAGAACCTCTCCCAAGATTAATAATAATTAGATAACCCGGTCTACATTAAACGGCCTCTGAATATTACATTTATGTTAACACTGGCCATACTTGGCCATTGATTTTCTGCCCCACTTTCCTGCTCCTTCACACACTTCCAGAAACGGTTTCTACTTGGTTGTGGTACCATGAGCCTCCATTTACAACGACCCAGGGACTGTTCCTCATCTTTTCGTCGCCCGCCCTCCCGCCCTCCCTCTAACCCAGCCAGCACAGCAGCAGTTCCTGCTCCCGCACCACAGGCTGAGGTTGCTTCCAGAGCCTGGTATTGCATGCACCCTCAGTCTAAAAACTTCTTTCCTTGTTGTATTCCTATTTTATATGCATCGATGAAGTTTGCTGCACAGGGTTCACACCGATGCATGTAGGGTAAGAATATTGTGTCAGATGAACCTGTTCTTTTTCCTTGATTGGGTGACCAGAGAGAATTTGATCGGGGCACTGGATGTGGTATACTTGGATTTCAACACCGCTTCCGGTGCTTTCACGGATGAGTAGCCTGGGGCAGAGCCTAAGGTAGGTTACTAGATTAGAAACTGGTAAAGGGGGTAGACAGCAGAGTGCAGTGGTAGTAAATGGAGATTCACTCTGAAGGAAGAAGAAAGAGGGTGAGTAGAGTGCCTCGGGGATCGGAGCCGGGATGAGTTCCATTCAGTATCTTTGTGAGCTATGTCGTGGAGGCGTTTAGCCATTAGGGGCTGCTACTGTCTGATGGCCCTGAAACACTGAACACTGACTCCACAGCATCCCCAGCTGGCCTGAAGAGCAAGCTGAGCTTTAGGATTGAACCCAGGTCCTTCTATAAGGACCTGGGTTCAATCCAATTTTATTTATTACGTGGCTTTCCATAGAATGCTCAAGGCATGGCCCATGTCATTTGTTTTAATTGTTTTAAATAGAAAAGTAAGGTACCAGGCAATATTTGCTTATACGGATAGTCATTGTCTTTTAGCAACAATATAAGAATAACTCTTCCTCTCATGCATGATTGAAGACAAGAAAACTTTTATCTAAGGAGCAGCGATAGCTTTGCAATGATTTTTCAAAAATTTAACTGGCTAGCTTTGACAATTAGCCAGTTAAACCTCTGTTTTTAAAAACTTTCTCCCTCTAATCGACTAAATTTACCTCCCCAAAATTCACAAGGTGGCCAAATTTGGCCAGTCAAAAAAGGGACAGAGCCAGAGATATTGCCGGGGTGGTCCTATATTTAACTTGCTAGTGCTGACCATTTCAGTTTAGTTTGGAAATCCCCACTGCGCAAATAGCAGCCCTAACTCTAAATGGTCACATTTTGACTGGCGAGCTTTAGGAACATTTCAGGTGAAAACATTGCCAGTTAGGTGAAGCTGAACCTAACTGGCTAAAATGTGTCAGTTCTCTTATTCGCTCCCTTGGCTCTTTGACAATTGATCCCTATGTATTTTCTACTTACACGTTACATAACCTGACATAAAATTCACTACTTACCAGTCAATAGTACACAGTAGGCGAGTCACGATGACATCACCAAACTTCCTTTACTTGCAATTTTACAATGGTATGAAGTGCTAGTCCCTAATAATTTCATTAGTCCTGAAGAAAATTGGAATCTTAGAAGGCTGAGAGACATTTTGAAGGGGCAAATGAAAAAGATGTTGTAGTACATGAGCTTATACAACCATGCACGTCCCTCCTTCAAACGTCCCTACAGATGGAACCTGTGTGGTTTTGAAAGCTCATATATTCAATTTCTGTTTGTCCTTTGATGCCATCATACACTAGTGCTTTTTAATTATTTAAAATTATTATTTTGTGGATTACAAAATAAATAATCAAACAAACAAGGACAAACAAACATAAAATCATGTATGATAAAATTCCTCATGATATACATCAACCAACATACCTAAAAACATTATAAAAATACAAAAGATCATTATAATACTAAATGAAATGTCTCCTGGAACAAATGAGTCTTCAAACTCCTTGCAAAAGACTTTAGAGACTTCAACCAGTCATAACTCATTAGACAAAGAATTCCATAAAGGGAGCCCCCTTTTTCTCTGAAAACGTACGTGACTGAGTTTTTTTTATTTATTTAATTAATTTTAACTTTTTCCTATACCGTCGTTCAGATGGGTACAGTCACAATGGTTTACAGTAAGGCACATAAAATGATGCTAAAATATATCAAATTACACAGGTGCCATTAAGGTTCGGTAAACAATATTAATTGGTAAGTGTGATAAATCATGTCCATTTCTTGTTTCAGTTTTGTATACGAGATTAGCTTTATCATTGTACTTTTATCCTTTACTGATGAATGAAAAAAATGAAGATTAAACTAAAATAACAAATAAAAACTACACACATTTTGATTTTGGTTATGTGTGTGGTTGTTCAATTGTTTGTACCTTGCATTTTCCTGGGTACTATTCTCCCTTCTCTTTTTGATAAGCTTGCTTAAAGAGCCAGGTTTTTAAACTTTTTCTAAAGATTTTTCTGTCACTTTGTAATCTTAGCTCCAAGGGCATGGCGTTCCATAGTATGGGTCCTGCCAAGGATAGTGCTCTTTCTCTTACTTGCGTTAGTCTTGCTGTTTTGATTGATGGAATAGTTAGGGGTGCTTTGTTGGCTGATCTCAGGTTTCTGTTCGGGACATGAACGCGAAGGGCTGCATTCAGCCATTCTGCTTTTTCGTTATGTATTAATTTATGTATGGTGCATAGTGTTTTGTACTGAATTCTTTGCTCAATGGGTAGCCAGTGTAATTCCACCAGGGTTTCTGTGATGTGGTCTCTTTTGCTTTTACCGGTCAAGATTCTAGCAGCTGTGTTTTGTAAAATTTGTAGTGGTCTTAGTAAAGTGTATGGTAGACCTAGTAGAAGGACGTTACAGTAATCAGTGCTTGCAAAAATCAAAGCTTGCAGTACTGATCGAAAGTTGGCAGTTGTTAGAAGTGGTTTAAGTTTTCTAAGCACCATGAGTTTGGCATATCCTTCCTTTACTTTTAAAGATATATGTTGTTTTAAGCTTAGTTCTGTGTCAATTATTACTCCTAGGTTCCGTACTTCTGCTAATTCTATTTTTTGGTTATTTTTTAGTATAATTCGGTTTTGAACACTCAATATTTTTTCGTTCTAAAGGTATAGATTCTGTTTTCTCTATATTAATTACTAATTCCATTTGGTTTAGTAGTTGTTTGATGATATCTAGATACATGTTAGCTATGTTTAATGTTTTTTCAATTATGTCGTCAATGGGTAGTATTAATTGAATATTGTCAGCGTATATATAATGTGTGATGGTCAGACCAGCCAGCAGGTGACAAAACGGTAAGAGATATATGGTGAAGAGTGTGGCCGATAGGGCTGAACCTTGTGGTACTCCTGTTTGAAGGTTTATCTTTTCTGACATTACATCTTTGATTTGTACTTGGAAATATCTGTTGCTTATATGATCTAAACCATTTGATAGTTTTGTTTCTTAATCCTATTTCTTCTAGTCTATTTAAAAGTATGTCATGATTTACGATATCAAAGGCTGCTGATAGGTCTAGCATTACAAGAATGTAATGTTTACCACTGTCGAAACCTCTCATGATATCTGTTAGTGCAAGCAGTAGTATCTCTGTGCTATAGTGTTTTCGAAAGCATTGTTGTGATGGATACAGAATATTATTGCTATCTAAGTGTTCCGCTAGTTGCTTTTGTATAGTTTTTTCTATTAATTTTGCAATTAGGGGTAGGTTTGATACTGGTCTGTAATTGCTCAGGTTAAGTGCGTCGCTGTTTTTCTTCTTTAAAATTGGTTTTACTATTGCCCCTTTTAGTGTCTCTGGCAGAGGAAAGCTGAAGCAACCAGTGTCCTTCAGAATGTAGACTCATTGTAGGCCTATATTCTGTTAATAAGTCCAAAAGATGAAGCTGACCCGTACCATTAATGGCTTTAAATATTCAACAAAGCACTTTAAAAACAATTCTCTGCTCAACAGGTAGCCAATGAAGCCGATTGAGAAATAGAGATATAGTTGCGATGGAGAAGGTACAGAGAAGGGCAACCAAAATGATAAAGGGGATGGAACTGCTCCCCTATGAGGAAAGGCTGAAGAGGTTAGGGCTGTTCAGCTTGGAGAAGAGACAGCTAAGGGGGGATATGATAGAGGTCTTTAATATCATGAGAGGTCTTGAACGAGTAGATGTGACTCTGTTATTTACACTTTCGAATAATAGAAGGACTAGGGGGCATTCCATGAAGTTAGCAAGTAGCACATTTAAGACTAATCGGAGAAAATTCTTTTTCACTCAACGCACAATAAAGCTCTGGAATTTGTCGCCAGAGGATGTGGTTAGTGCAGTTAGTGTAGCTGGGTTCAAAAAAGGTTTGGATAAGTTCTTGGAGGAGAAGTCCATTAACGGCTATTAATCAAGTTTACTTAAGGAATAGCCACTGCTATTAATTGCATCAGTAGCATGGGACCTACTTAGTGTTTGGGTAATTGCCAGGTTCTTGTGGCCTGGTTTGGCCTCTGTTGGAAACAGGATGCTGGGCTTGATGGACCCTTGGTCTGACCCAGCATGGCAATTTCTTATGTTCTAGAGGCACATGCTGTCTCAGAAGACAACTTAATAATAACCTAGCCATAGTGTTTAGGAGTACTTGCAGTACTTTTTATTATGATACTTGGATTAACACTTTTATGCCAAGTCCCTTACATGGTACGCTTATCCCTCAAATATAAATTAAACAATTAGGACATCTGTGGATCAAATGTTCTGTATTAACTTCATGTTGACAACCTAATTGTTTAATTTAGATTTTAGGTATAAGAAGCGTGTCATGCATCTGTATCACCATGGCCTCAGCTGGGGGGATGAGAAAATATTCTATTTTATGCATTGGGATCAATCTTTGATATATAAAAATGTATACACTCATATGGGTGCATCCCCATTTATACTGGCTACATTGCCAGCTACTGTATAAGTGTATTATAGGATAAATGCATTATGTTTTTACTGTATTAAAACAGATTCCTTTTTGAAAGTCAGATGCATTCTCAGTTTAAACCATTACATTTACCCCATCCCCACTTCCAATGCACCAAACCTAAACCAGGATATACTCAATTTAACCCCTACCACCACTTTTTCTTGGTCGACTCAACAGGAGCAGCACTGGCACAGTTATACAGTACGGGGGGGGGGGGGGGGGGGGGGGAGAGAAGCAAAGATCAAAAGAAGCCAAAGTCTGAAATGGAGATTCAGATGTGGCATTTGAAACCTTCCTGTTGTAAAATAATATTGCACATATTAAATGTGCTATGGAATGTAATTTGGATGCGAGCCTCCTTTGAACTGATAGTTGCAGTAAATATCACAGGCACAGGATTTTGTCCAAGGACGTGCTGATTGAAATTACACTTTTCATCTCCAGCAAGCAAATGTCTACCCTGAAGCACTGCAGTGAGGAGATTAAAAGGATTTGGCACCTGATAATGTTTGTCTTCTTGAATCTAAGGGAGATCCCCACGGAACCTGCTAGAGAACTGTACGTACCTCGGGTTACCAACTGGCTCCATGACCCACATTTCTAAGAAAAGAGAAAGACCTAAAGGTCCATAGATGCAAAAGGAAAAAAACCACGATTGGCTCAGCCGCTCTCTCCGATGACGAAAAGCCAGTTGGTAACGCCACATGTCCAAGCAATGGCTCTCCAGCGATAGGCTCAAAGGATGCCAGAGGATGGTAAGTTTCATGGCACCAACAAGGCGGCCCCCCCCTAATGGCTGGTCCAGCTGTTCACTGCCATGGGAAGGATCTGTGTTAGTCCCTCGGGCTTGGCTTCTGCTCCCTGGGCTGACTAGTTCAGTATACATAAGAAGAAGACACACAATCAATTTATATTTTTTATTGTTGTACACATGCATCACCTATCTAACATTAAAAAATCTCTCTAGCACATCCATCCATCACATACATACTCATATGTTCCTGGGCATAGGGAGTCCCAGTCATCGCTCAGCTCCCCCCCACCTAGTGGGGTTAGGCTTATGGTCCAGCTGGGTTCTGAGGGGAGCCGCAGTCCGTGGTCCCAGGAGGACAATCATGGCTGGGCAGAACTGGGAAGGCAATAAAATAATAATTTAAAACACACACGAAAAATCCTGGGCAGGTGTGAATGAAGAGTCCTAGAGCTGCGGCCCAGCAGAGGCTGGTTTCAATAGCGCTGGCAGCCAAAAGGAACTGGAGGAAACTGCCAGGCTATCCCCCCCCCCCCAAGAAAGAGGGCCACAAATCAGAGAAAGCAACTTTCGCTCAAGAAACTATTTTACCTTTCTGAAGGTAGACCGTGTGCAGTACGGTGTTTTAGGCACTGTACGTCCCCAAGAACTGACTTTATCAAGTGGCCCAGGAACAAACTGGCTACAGCCATTAACTGCTGTATTACAGCCAAATACTTTGTTACTTTCTCTGTCCGTCTTACGCTCATTTTAAAATCTCAGGGATACGAACTCGAACAAGTCTGCTGAAAAAGGTATTATCCTGGCTACACACACACACACGTTCCATTACCTCCTGACCAAACACAGATCCTTCTTTATGTGTGAAATCTGAGCCTCTCTGGCACAGTCTCATGTCTGAAACAAAAGTGGCATTGTACAGTTTAGTTTAACCAGCCTCCTTCGCAGGTCTGACAAAAGAACCTCTACTGGCATTCTGAAACTAAATCATGTATATCTACAGTATCTCCCAGCCCTGCTCCCTCCTCCGCCTGCTTCTCTCCCCACCTCTAACTATACAGGCACTAAAAGTTCTTCTGATACATTTTTAAATGCCGGAATTTTAAGCACTGCTCCTACATTTGAATACAGTGATATAATCGACCATTCATGGGCCAAGATAAGGAGGAGGAGTCTTAGTGGTTAGAGCAGGGTTCAAATCCCACTGCCACTCCTTGTGACCTTCAGCAAGGCATTTCACCCTCCACCGCCTCAGGTACTAACTTAGGGGCTCGTTCACTAAGCTGCAGTATTTTTCCCAGAGGGATCTGTATGCAGATCTATCTCATGCATAATACATTGTGGATATCCTGAAAACCTGCCTGTCCCGAGGACTAGGCTGAGAATCCCTGCTTTAAGCAACGGCCCTGGGAGCACTGGGAAGGTGTATGTTAGCATCCCGATGCTCCTGCTGGACGTTATGTACAACTCAAGGCATGTGGCTACCTTCAGGTCAAAAACACCGCTTGCGATTTTTTAAGCAAGCCTTATTTGATTTGCATTGTTAAAAGGTATTAAAGAGCTGATTGCCATGCATTTGCATACCAATCAGCTCATTATAACATGCATGGCGTCGGGCCTGAAATAACACGAGGTATTTCAAATACCTTGCGCTATTCTTATGTTGGGCCATTTACTGCAGCTTAGTGAATGAGACCCTTATACTGCCAGCCCTCTCAGGACAAGAAAATCCCTACAGTACTAGAATGTAACTTGCCTTGAGCTACCAATGAAAAGGCATCCAAATAAATAAATAAAATAAGGTTAATGATACAAAATCCATAACTCAAAAAAGCTGCTTTCAAAGTAATGACATCACAAAAAATGTGGAATGATATAAAACCAGCAGAAATTACATCATCAGAAATTAATGTAACATTTTTAAAATGAATGCCATTGATATATTGATTGATATATGGCATGAAGAGAATACATCACAGTTATCCACTAGATGCAGCAGGTATTTTCATCGTGTGTGGCTTTTTCATTCATGAGTTACACACACTCTCTAGCCCCTGACCCCCAACAACCCTGATCAATGACAGCCAAAGTTGTTTTTATTTTAAATATGTTTTATTAAATTCCTAATGGAATAAGAAATAGGCATAGCTTGGCGGATGACAGTGCACCATAACACTACAGACCACACCCCCCCAACCTACATTCCACTACAGATATGAAGAAGAACATTTTTAACCCTTTGAACCCTAGGTTCCTATGGCGATAAACCCGTCAACCCTAATTTCCTCGGGAAAACCAATAATTTTTGTCAATGTGCTATTTTTAATATTAGTATTGGTTATTCAGTATGTGATTATACCGGTTTACTGGGATAACGGGTGTTGATATTGATATTAGGCCATCCCTGAATTCAGGGACAATGGGTTCAAAGCTATGCCACATTATGCTCATGGACTTCAAATCCAAAGTTTCAGATATTGTTACCTGAGTTTTTATGTGCACTGGGTACTGTTAATTTGATTACACACTCAACTAATTTGATGGAACATGATCTTAACAATGCATAAGCACAAAATGCATTACATCTGTAATCTGGCTAGCAAAGCATCAGTGTTATTTGGGCATTATGGGGCAGATCCCTTGCCTAGAGTATGGGTTTGGTTCATAATTGTATTTTTTTTTTTTTAAACATGTTCTTAGCTATAGGTTAGTGAACAGGATATAACTGCAGAATTAATGTCCTGTGTTCCAACTGACCTGCATATTCAACAGGCAAGGAGCTTATAATCAAAGCTTAGGCCTCTGTCCCTGGTGAAACATACAAATCTTAATCATACATTCCAGGGCTATGCTGGCATTTTAAAATGGCAGGAAAACATCAATATCTGTTGCATTATTTTGTGTCATTCCCCCATATGAAATGACACAAAAAAATTAATTAAATATCATGTCATTCTAGCACACACTAAAGAGTTTCAGTGTGCTGTTTGCAAAATTTTGCAAAGCATGCACAATGCATAATATAGCACAAGATAAAATTAAACCATCGAGAAATGATATAGTTTTGAAAACAAAACAAAAACGAAAACATTTTTTTCCATGCACAACACTAATATGTTCTAGAAGGCTAAATAAGCTATCAGCATACCCGGGGACTTTTGAGTTGTGGTCACCCTGAGATTACTGTTGATTAGCAGAGGGTGGAGGGCGGGGGAAGGAATGGAATAAGATGTATCAGCTTTCTCTCTTCCACTGCTCTCCCACCCCACTTTTTTTTTCTCCCACCCATCACCTGCCCCCCCCCTCACTTCCCCTTCCTCTCTCCCTGACCCCAGCACTCTCTTTGCTCTCTTCCCCTATAAGTCTCAGCTCCATGACTTCTGCATCCTCACTCTGTCCTTAGCTGAGGGAGTCCCAAGTCCTGGAATCACAGCTGCGTATATTGCAGCCCCTCTCCAGTTTCTCCCCACATGTTGCTTTGTGGTGTCTGCTCCAGGCTCGCCCCACTTCTCCTGTTCTCTGCACGTTTACTGAGGAAGGGGAATGGCTGCGCTGTATACAGAGAGGCCCTGAGATTTCTAGCGTTTCCCCTGAGACCCTGCAATGGATGCAGATTCCCTGAGTCTCAGGGTAAAATCCTGAGAGTTCATGGTATGGTCATCAGTGAATCCCAACACATACTAGACCTAAATCTAATGCTTTCTGTCCTTAGTAGGTACTACAGTGCGTCTGCCTGTGCAGTCGTGAAATGACGTTGTCAAGTGGGATAAGGAGGAAACCCCTGTCAACAAGAGAAAGAGCGAGAGTCTTGAGCGTTCGCAGAAGGCTCCTATCAATGAGATGAACTAGCGCAATAGTGCTGTGCCCTTCTGTTTATCTGCTTTACGTTATACTGTGGCCTGTTCTCTATATTTAGAATCCCTTTATCACCATGCATGGAACATTCAGCATAATGAGGGTAGCAAAGGGAATAAACTTTGGCTGCACCGAAAAGAGCACAACACAGCCTTACCTGCCCCATTAACCCAGCAACAATTACAGCCCAATATAATGACAACTCTACAATGCATTCATACTGTTGATCATACAGTGGCTGAGCAAAATGGCCTTTCCTAGTATATATGTTTTCAATTTTTTAGTGAATTTAGTATTTGTTAAATAATAATATAATGAATAATTTGTAACTGGTATTGATATAAGGGCTGGAGTGAGAGTATTTGAGCGCTCTAAAAATGGATGACACTCATTTATCAAGGAACAGATGACACAATGATGCAAACCAGAAAGAAACCAAGCGTGAAATATCAAATGGAATGATCAATGGTTGAAAATAATATGGAGCGATAAGTACAGGCTTTCGAATATTTAAAGTTACAACACTGCCACAAGATATAATCATCAGTCCAATCTAGTTTTCATTTTATAAAGCACAGAACTTCAAAACCATACTACTGGTACCTGAGGACTGGAAGGTTGTCAATGTAACGCCAATTTTTAAAAAGGGATCAAGGGGTGATCCAGGAAACGACAGACCAGTGAGTGACGTCTGTGCCAGGCCAAATGGTTGAAACTATCATAAAGAACAAAACTGCTGAATATACAGATAAGCATAGTTTAATGGGACAAAGCCACTTGGATTTAGCCTCACAAATTTGCTACATTTTTTTTGAAGACGTAAATAAACATGTGGATAAAGGTGAGCCAGTTAATATAGTGTATCTGGATTTCCAGAAAGCATTTGACAAAGTCCCTCATGAGAGACTTCTTAGGAAATTAGAAAGTCATGGGATAGGTGACAGCTAAATATCTGAGTTAGCCGGTTAACTTAGCCAGCTAACTCAACTCCTCCCAGTTACGCCTCTTGAAGCTCAAGTTTAAGATAGCCAGCTATATTCAATAGCGCAGCTACATTATTGAATATACTTGCAAAGTTAGTTGGATAAGTTTATATGGCTAACTTAGCTATTCAGATTGTGTCTATGGACCTCTATAATGTCTTAACTTGATAAATTGTTGATATTTGTACTTGGTATAATTTTTTTTATTTTTATATAGTTTAGACATTTAAAAACAAACCACATGAATGGTTTTCAATAAAAATGACTATTTTTGTAGAGTCAGAGGTGTGAAACTTTCTGCAAATCTGCCACAGAATTGCCGCAGAATTCTGAAATATCTGCCTCAGAATTTGCTAACACAATCTTGAAAAATCTGCCACAGGAAACCGGGGGCTCTGCCTATGAGTAATTTATAGCAAAATGAAATGGGCAAAATGAGAATGTATGCTTGCACTTTCACACTTCCGTTGCTTCTTGACGCCTGTTCTGGTGGGGTGAGCCTTCTGAAGGCCACTGATAATTTATTTTCATAGAAATATTTGTTGCAGCCTGAAAATACTTGCAGTTATACCTTCCAATATATATATTTTGGTACTCAGGGAATTCCTTTTCAGTGAACAGGACCACAAATACTGGAAACCATTAGAACCGCTCTCGTGAAAGCTGTGCATTAGTGTAGCACATGGGACCGAATATGGAAGATCAGCAGTGCTGGATGGAGGGTGGCGTGCACACACACACACACACACACACACACACACACAGTGTCATAAACAAGCAGATATACAGGATGATTTGAACATCTGAGTTGATATGCGAGGATGAATATGATTGCCAATAAACAGAACAGGCAGCATATTTTCCAACTTAAAAAAAAAAAAAAGAATTCTAACCACTGTATTCTCCTGCAAAAGCAGTTTAGCTTGAGATTACTTTGCTTGCTTTACTAGGATGAGTGAAGACAAGAGTGCTGGAGCATGTCACAGGTGTGAAATCACTTCTTTTTTTGGCTTCTCTGGTCTGCAAGTGATCTGGCCTTCACTATTTTATGGTACGGCTAAGTCTTGTGAATGCATTTGAATGGAAGTTAAGAATACTACTCAAGGACATCTGTATCCATAATAAAAGTTTCAGAGAAGCTTCTTGATTTAAAAAAAACAAAACCAAAACAAACAACAAACTAACACATTTTCAAGCACCTGGAGCTGTGCAGAAGTACCAGTTTAATATTCTTGTGTAGCCATACGGCCCAGGAATTTAGCATATTAAGTTTTAGAGTAGCCATATGGGAAAAATACACGGTTTACCCATTAGTTGCTCAGATTTCATTTGGATATCATGTCTCTCAACAAGGATCCATTGACAAGTGTCAACTCTTCAAAAAGCATTATAGCCTTCATGCCAGACATCAGCTAACCACAAAGCAACAGGTGACAATATTCTACTCAAGATCACAAGGGGGACCATTGAGGGGTAGATGCAATGCTACATTAGTTCATATAGGTTATGCTCAACCTGTCTGTCATTACTGGCATCATACATTTTCATTTTAAAACAAAACTGGATTTTTAACTACAATGGGGACCCAAAAGACCATGTGGTTGTGGCATCTCTGAACCTTTTACAATAGAAATCACACTAGGATAGCTGTTAATGCCTATTACTCAAAGCCTGCTTGGCTAATGATGACAAATGTAACTTCTAACATTTCACATACTCCCCTGGCATTAATACTTAACATTTTGAAGAAATGTTGCCTTATATCAAGAAAGCTCTTTTGCACATTTTAAGAACCTGATTCTATGGATTGTTCCATTGGTTATAGAAATGCCATGCAGGGCCAGACCAAGGATTATCAAGCCCAACATCCCAGGGATAGCAATTATTTTCTTTGGTCTACCTGGCTAATAATTTGTTATGGACTTTTTCAGGACATAAGAATGTAAGTACCATGATCCATTGAGTCAAGCATCCTCTCTCTAACACTGGCCAGTCTAGATCACAAGTACCTAACAGATCCACAAGAGCTGATGTATTTCTTGTACCTCAGTCCTAGGGTTAAGCACTGGCTTTCAATTCGATAAAACAGCAGCAGATGCTGAGGAACTGCAGAAGGACCTTGTGAGAGTAGGCGCTTGGGTATCTAAAGGGCAGGGGCAATCTAATGTGGACAAGTGGAAAGTGATGCACGTAGGGAAATATAATCTCCTCTACATGATGCTGGGTTTCATGTTAGGAGTCACCGTCCAGGACAAGGACCTCAGAGTCATTGTGGACAATACCTTGAAACCTTCAGCTTAGTGCATGGTGGTGGCAGTCAAAAAAGCAAATAGAATGTTAGAATTTATTTGGAAAGGAATAGAGAACCAAACTGAGAATACCATAATGCCTTTGCACAGATCCATGGTGCAACTGCACCTTGACTATTGTGTACAGTTCTGGTCGCCCCATCTCAGAGAAGACAGAGGACATAGAAAAGGGTCAGAGAAAGGTGACAAAAATGAAAAAGGGATGGAAAAGCTCCCTTATGGAGAGAGGCTAAACAGATGAGGGCTCTTTAGCTTGTAAAAGAGATGACTGAGAGGGGATATGTTTGAGATTTATAAAATCCTGAGTGGGGTGGAATGGATAAATAGGGAACAGTTATTTACCCTTTCAAACAACACTAAGAACATAAGAACAGGCCATACTGGGTCAGACCAAGGGTCCAACAAGCCCAGCATCCTGTTTCCAACAGTGGCCAATCCAAGTCACAAGTACTTGGATTCGGACACTTCATGAAACTAACACCAGAAGATTTAAAACAAATTGTAGGAAGCATGATTTTCTTTTTTTATTCAGTGCATGATCAAGCTGTGGAATTTGTTGCCACTGACATAGCTGTAGCTTGCCCATGACCAATATGGCCTTGACCATAGGTGTCATAACCTGAAGGGCCCCATAGTACCACTGGCCAGTCGCATGTCAAGAGCACCTCAGGACAAACATCGTGGCCCCACTAGAAGTGGCAATATGGCTGGAGGGGTGGGGAGCCGGAGGAAGAGGAGCAGCGTGGCCCCACTGGAATTTATTTATTTAAAAGCAACATATTCCATGTAATCTCACAATGTTCAAACGTGGATTAAAATATACATTCATAAAATAATTAGTGGCATGGCTGGCAGGGACTGGAGGGGGAGTAAAGTGGCTCTGCCAGAAGTGGAAACATGGCTGAGAGGGAGCCAGACCAGAAGAAGAGCAGCACGGCATACACTGCTGGAAGGAGCAGGAGGCCAAGTGCAAGGTTGGTTCCCGCAATCTGAAGAAGAAATCTTCTGGTCGGCTGCAGGAGCTAAAGGAACAGATTGCTGCTGCTGTTGTTGCTGCTTCTGCTGTGAGAGGGGGTGAAAGTGAGTGAGTGTATTTGTATGTGTGAGAGTGTGCATGCATGTGTGTGCAAGCGAGACAGTGTGTGTGAGAGATCATGAGTGTGTGTGTGTGTATGCATGATACCCCACGTGTGTGCATGAGAGGAGAAAGTGTCTGTGTGCAACAAACCCTCTTTCCTCTCTTCCTGCTAATCCACGACAATCTCGGGGCATCTGGAAATCCAAAGTTCCCAGGTTTAGAGAGCAGGGATTTTTTTTTTTATCCATATTAGTTTTACTAATTGAGTGTTATTTGATATGTTTGTTTTGAAATATTTTATAGATGTTTGGAAAATTTTTATATGAGTTTTTAAATTATTGGATGTTATTCTATTTGTTGGCTGTTTTGATTATTGAAGTAGATATTCAAAAGCTAGCCGACTAGGAAAGTTAGCCAGATAAATATATCTAGCTGATTTAACTGGGATATTCAAAGGTGTGGCCACATTGCTGTATGTTTCTGTTTTTCCTGTATTGTAATGCATGCAGAATCTGGCTTGTTGCAGTTTCCAGTTCAGGTTTTTAATTGCACAATTCTATTTATATTTTATGGTCTCTCTGTTCTGCATTTGCATGTGTGACCAAGGTGAGGAATTCTGCTAGCATGTAGTTCTGTATAGGGATCTAAGCTGGTTGGCTTGTTATGTTTTCCATTGGTGTTTTAGGGCCTGGTATAATATTTGCAGTGTTACCTTTTCATAGGTATGTTTGTTGCTGTTTGAGTACTGGCAGTTAGTGCTGTTTTGATATGGAAAGTTTATTGTATTGCAATTGTAATTCAATTTTCTTGTGGCTTTCTAAGCCTACAGAAGGCTGACCAGAACTTTGAAGTCACCAGATAAACTGGAAACCCCAATAAGCATATCTGCACATTTCTATCTCTAATTTATAGTGTCTTATTCTGTATGTGTTGAGAATCTGTCCATGTTCTGTGTGTGAGACAGAAGTGAAGGATTCTGCCAGTGTTTAGTTTCTCTGTAGGACCTGTAGTTCAGCTTGATCAGTTTTCCTAGCAGGAGGAGTATTGTATAAGGGTCATACTTTTGGGAACAAGGTCACGCTTATTTATAATCTATAGTAGATCAGAGAGGTCACGGTCACTGAGCCCTTGGGACTGAGGCGTGATCGACGCATCCTAGCAAGCGAACCCCACTAGGCCCACGCTGTCAGTAGGCAGACGTGCTCGGGGACTGGATCTGGGTTTCACCTTCACCAGCCCCTTTTCCTGCAGGTTAAAGCCTTGGGTTCGGAGGCTGACAGAATCAGGTGAAGTTCCAACGAGCGAAGGAAGTCTGGGAACAGGCCAATGGTCAGGGCAGGCAGAATGCTGGTGAAGTCGGATACCAGGCCGAAGTTTGGACAGATTGGCGTGCGGGCAGAGTCGAATACTGGGCAGAGGTCAAGGCAGGCAGCATTCAGGCAGAGTCAGATAACAGGCCAAGGTCAAGCATGAGGGGCCTCTCGTGTTAGGCTTAATGCACTGTTGCATAGAAGGGTTCAAAATTCTTTGCTATACTATAAACACAAGTTATATCGTTACGGGAATAAAGCGGGTAGGCTTCTGGCCAGGACTGTTCACACTCAGGTCGGCTGTAGATTTATACCAGTTATTAAAGATGCCCAGGGGCTGTGTGTTCACTTAGATAAACAAATAGGTGAGGTATTTAAACATTTGTATGCAGGTTTGTGTGCTCAGAAAGACTGACAATTTAGCTCAATCTGACCCTGCCTCAGGTTCCTACAGAGGCTCTTGACAATTTAAGTGCACCTTTTTCTCAGAAATTGATTGAACAAGTGATTAGGCAACTTAAACATGTCGAAATGCCCAGCCCCAAATGGGTTTGGAGCAGAATTTTTATAAAATCTTGAGAGCAAACTACCTGCTCCTTTGTGTAACTTATACAATTTTGGATCAAAACAGGCAGAGCCACACCCTTTCATCAATCAAGCATTTATTTCCCTAATTCCCCCAAGCCCTTGGTGGGAACAGAGAGTGTTGAAGCTGCTTACCCTGCGATAAGGGCAGCCACACGGCTTAGATTTTTTGGTTAGGGCAGTTAGTGTAGCTTGGTTTATAAAAGCTTTGGATAAGTTCTTGGAGAAGTCCATTAACTGCTATCAATCAATTTGACTTAGGGAATAGCCACTGCTATTACTGGCATTAGAAGCATGGGATCCATTTAATGTTTTGGGTTTTTGCCAGGTACTTATAACCTGGATTGGCCACAGTTGGAAAAAGGATGCTGGGCTTGATGGTCTGACCCAGTATGGCAACTTCTTATGTTATTATCACAGTGTCCCATTGGTTTTCCTCCTTCCACCACATCTCTGAAATACCTATTATGTTTGTATCCTCCTATAATGTCATACACTCTAACTCACCAATCTTATTTTTCAGACTTCTGGCATTCATATACGGACATTTTAAAGTATGTTTTTGATTTGCATTTCTAATTTTATTTGTATTCACCACCTGCTTATTAGGTAGTTCATACTCATGTGCTCTTTATTTAAATCCATCCATGCTATCTCACAGCCTTCACTATTGCCTCTCTGCTGGGACATTCCATATTTTGCAAGTATCCTTGAAAGATTCTGTGCTCAAGAAAACAGTCTACAAATAAGCAGGGAGTGGGTGGGTGAAAATCAGTTTTTCAAAACCTGCCTCAAATGCTCTAGCAACTGAGGTGGACTACATAGCTCAAGATATCTGAAAGCAGAATTTTTGTCATGACCAAAACAAATAGCACATTTACAGAACAAAGAATCTTTTTTCCTTTTTAATTAAAAAAAAACAAACACACAGGTAGCTAGGTCCAAGCTGAAGCTCCAGCGACCACAGAGGTTGCATTTGGCAGGGGCCTGAGGCCCTCAGTGCTGTTTGGCTTGCATTTGAAAGCTATTTTTTTTAAATTGAAGTTTGCATTTGATTTTACACTGGAGAAGTGCAGCCCCTGGCTATAACTTAGTAAAACAACTTATGAGGGGCAAACATTCATGGTATTAACATTCTGCCTCTTTAATCATCGTCCTTAGAGTTAACATGATGAAACCTAAGGAAAGGTTGCGTTTAGTAGACACAGTGGTCATCTAGGCATTGCTAGATGGTATAGAAAAGATGTTAGTTGTCATAAAACAGGCACATCTTTCCTTAATTCAGTCCCCATTCTCAAGAAAACCCAGAATGACTACAAAAGCTCTGCTCAGTCCGCGTCAAGCCCGATCTCCAAGTTATTACAAAGGGCATGGCTAGCAGTGGAAACTGTGGAACAAATTCATAGTTTGGTGCTAGGGAATGTTTTCAGGAAAGCATTAGGAATTTACAAATCCAGATTTTATTGATTTCTACACATTACAAAATCACCCAATTTCTAACAAAAACATATCTTTTTATATGGGGTATAATCATTTTAGATTGAATAGAGTCATTTACTGTATCTTTACTAGATTAGCTACCTCTGAATCTCTCCTATGAATGACAAAAAAAAAATAATATATATATATATTGATGTCATAGTACAAAGAGACAGATCAAATTTGCTTCTGTCATGAGATCAGCATCAAACAGCTCACACTCAAGCTGTGCAAATATAACTTGGAGGACTGATGAATGGCATTTAGTGGCTCTGCAGCTTCAGTCCGTATGCGCAACTGCACTAAACCCACAAGTGCGTGTTATGTGTAAACAGGCTTTTGTATGTGTAGCCATGGTGCCAAATTTGCTCCCTCTGAAAATGCAACTATTTTCGGAGACTTGGAGAGGAGGCTGGCTACCCTATTCTGATCTTTAGTCAGTCCCATGCCTCATTTGAAATAGAATGATTGACGTTATATATATATATTTTTTTTTGCATCTTGTTCTCCAGTGCGTTTGGCAGGCATCAAGATCCCATTGTGCCTGCGTTCTCTCTTTCAACCTTACAGTAGAGATTCACTGGTCAAAGCAAAGAACGTAAGAGAAAACGGTTTTTTAAAACAGTATTCAAGTCTTTATATTTATCTTCCCCTGCACTGTTCACAGATAAGGCAGAGTTCCAGATTCCTGGATTCTTGCTGTTCCCTGCTAATAAGGAAATGAGCATTCAAGCCCTGCATTTTCTGCTCTAGGGATATCAGTTCTTAATTTCGTTTCCAGCACATTGTAATTCTAAATCAGTAAAGCTCCAATTACAAACCCTAAAGAATTCACAGATTAGCGAAACCATGGCTCTTGAAATGGGGACGGGTAGTGAAGCACAGAGCTAGAAACCTATGGACTTCTGGATTTGATTCCACCTTCATCATTTTACGCCTTGAACTCGAGCAAACTATTTTGGGTTCAAACTGAGGGTTTTTGAATTCTTTATGGCAGGAACCTTGTACTGTCACCAAAAGTTATCTGTGAATGCCAGTGGTTCCCCCAGCATGACCCTGGGGGAAACTGGAATCCTTTTAGCTTAAAATATCGTTTGCTGGCCCAACAAAAAAAAAGATGCTACATTGCATGTACTTTTGAAACCACACAAGTCCCCCCCCTTTGGAAGAAAAAAAAAAAAAAGGACCTGTATGAGCTTGAAAGCCATGTATTACAAATTCTATGCCAGGGTTTCCCGTACCTGTCCTGATGACTACACAGCTGGTTGGGTTTTCAGGATAATAACAGGTAATTAACTAATAGCTCCTGATGTTTCTAAAACACATTTTCTTCAAAGTGAAGTGAAGTAGTGGGCACACAGCCACACAGGAGTGGAGGAGCAGGCTAGTGGCTAGCGCAGCGGGCTGAGAACCAGGGAAGACCCAGGGTGCAGCTCCCACGGCTGCTCCTTGGGACCTGGGGGCAAATCACTTCACTCTGCGTTGCCTCAGGTATCAACTTTGATCGTGAGCCTTCTGGGGACAGGGAAATTAACTAAGGTACCCGAACGTAACCACGCCTTGCGCTACAAAGAAAAGGCATGAGCTAAATACACTCAATAAATAAATATCCAAAATGGATATGCACAAGATAAATTCCAGTGAGATGGGCAAGCCAGATAAATTCACCAAGCAAGCTGAGTCAGGGCCAAGCTGTGGAGTCGGGCTTTGCTCTAAGAACCAAATAAAAGCCTAGCCGAATTACATGGCACAGACAGGAATAAAAATCAGCCAGGGCTAGTCTCCTGGCGCAGTCGCAGCACTCGGAGTGCTGGTATAGGAGATCCTCTTGTCCAAGAGGGCTGGGTAAGCCTTGGGTGCATTGTGGATTGGAGGCATTTGAGCTCCAGGGAAAGAAAATGGCTGTGCTGGCAGAAACTGGCAATGAGGATTAGTCTTTGGCAAGCGAGGGAATTTCAAATGCCCAGGCATGCCATATGGAGAGAGGGTAAAGGAAGAGGCAATTGAGGTAAAAAAAAAAAAATAAACCCCCAAAAAAACTAATCTTAAGACACTTCTGACCAAATTTAAAATCAATTGTACTTTTTCCAAAATATAAATACACCATTTCTAACCTTCACCGCTCTCTCATTCCCTTTTTAGCTGCTTGTTACTGTTTCTTGATTTTTTTTTTTGCATCAACAGAGCAGAGCAGCCTGAGGACTCTCTGCCTCTCCTCCTTGCTCCTCGTTGGAGTGATGCTGATGAGTGCTCCATGGTGGTGGGGAGGAAGAGAGGATTCCTGTGTGGAGGAGAGCATATGGGATGTAACCAGACCCTCAGGGGCAACTCTGTGCCCAGATATTTATTGTAAAGATGGCGCCAAGCTGCGCCCAGAAAGGAGGCAGGACGGTGCCTCTACTGTCACAGCCACTGGGGATTTCAGGATATCCACAATGAATATGCATGAGATACATTTGCATATGCCCAGTCTCCATGGTATGCAAGTATATCTCATGCATATTCATTGTGGATATCCTGAAAACCCGACTGGCTGGTGGGCCCCCAGGACAGGTTTGGGAAGCCCTGTTTTAGAGTTAACAAATGGCTCTGCCATTCCGGGGGCAAACACAGACGTTAGTAACTGGGATGTAAACGTCTTCATGGAGGAGAGGGGGGATCAATGGCACAGTTTTAGCAGCTGTATTACAAGCCGGGTCCGCAGCTGGGATGAGAGGCAAAAGCATTTTCAAGTGGAAGCAGCCTCTGTTCTACCCTGGTGCTGCCAGAGAGGCTCGCAGAAGGGAACGTGCACTGTAACCTGCCCGTGTTTACATCATCGTCTTGGTGGCAGGAAGAGGGGAGAAGAGGACTGCCAAATCGCCAGCATCTCAGACATTATGAAATGGGCACTTGTTTTACACTCCAGAATCCCAAAGTCTCTGGACCACTCTAAAGCATTCCTGCAATGCCTCACTTGTAACCTCACTTGTAACACTCCAAGCATTAGTCGGTAACAGAAGGGGAGGTCACCATAAACATAATTAGTGATTTAATCAGGGTAACTTCTCTACGTACACGCAGCAACGCGAGGGCTCTTTTTTCTCTTACCAACTTGTTGGGTGGGGGGAATCTTTTTTTTTTTTTTTTTCAGTACTCTCTTCTTTAAAAAGCAAAACACACAGAAACATGAATGTTTTATTGTGCACAGCCTCGAATTACGGATGATGCATAGCATATAATTTAAAAAAATAAATAAATAAAGCAAACATACAATAATGAGAAGTATGACCAGGCCTGCCAACTAAAAACAATAATAATTTAAAAAAAACAAAAAACAAAACAAAAACCCACACGTTCTGATCAATTCAATGTATGGTGGGTCAGAAGAGAGTTTTGGACCAAACAATATCTGGCTCATTGTGCTTTACTCAGAACATTTGTTTGAACCTGAAACATGGTACATTTGGGTCATATATCACAAAGAAATGACAGATCCTGCTAAAGCAGCAGGAAAACTAGAAAATACGTTTTTATACAGTCCAGTGAGCAACTAAAGAAAACCCTTAAGATTTATATTTTTCATTATGATTTAGACTGCATTCCTGAGACGATACTAGTGTTTTATAATGTTTACTTAGCCACCCTCGTTATTACAAACTTAACTAACTATCGGTCCTGCCAGGATCTCAGAGTGAGGAGTCCCATGGCACACAATTCCGAACAAAGAAAAGCAAAGTAATTCCAATGCGCTGCATTCAGGCATTAAGTCCTCAAGCCCTCGTATGCTAGATGAATAAAACAGAGTTTGGACAACATCTAGGCATACCTCCAAAAAAAAAAAAAAAAAAAGAGTCCTGACCCCTGCCTATCATCTGAGTATTTCCTGCCTGGCAGGGTTTGGTGGACAGCAATTCTGGATCATATCAATCAATCCGGAGTCCAAAAACAGGCTCCTCTGAGAACTCATTCAGTCTCATTCATATTCCAATAAGGCGATGACCAAAACTCTACTCCCTGTTCTAGCTCTCATGGTTGCCAAAACGAATTGCACTAGTGCCATGGCACCTCTTCAGGAGTTATTCAGGTTACATGGAGTAACTTACAAATAATTTTTGCAGCATGACATACAACAATTGAAATTCAATCCCTGATATTTTTAATGGCATATGTATCTAGGCATGATTAGGTACAGCAGAGTTACTTACCCGTAACAGGATTTCTCCAAGGACAGCAGGATGTCAGTCCCGGACATATAGGATAGTATCAAATGGAGCCCAGCATGGAAATTTGATTTTAAAGAGTCCGGAAACTTTGCGCATGCCCTACTCGGCATGTGCAGCATGCTCTACTGCCACAAATCAAAAGCAGGGACCCCCCTTCAGTCTATAACTTAGCTCAGACTTGGGGAAGCCAACTCCAAGAAGAAATAGCCAGGTTTTCTGACATCCTGCTTGTCCTCCGAGAACATGTTACAGGTAAGCAACTCTGCTTTCTCCAAGGACAAGCAGGATGACAGTCCTCTCATATCAAGGAACCCTAGTTACAGACTTCCCCAAACGAAAAAGTGGAAAAACACAAAACAGTGCCAATGGGCAAAAAACAAACAAACTGCTTTTAGGTAGCAATAAACCATTTTTGTATTTTTATAGGAGCAGCTAGAACCAAAATAACAGGTTCTATGAGGGATGGGTTCGGAGAAATGCCTCAGAACTGAATGGCCTTCTGTTCAGAGGTGTTCTGTTCTGTCAAGTTAGAAGTCCATGTCCAAGCAATAGTGTGAAGGGAACTCCACATTGCAGCCTTGCAGATTTCCTCCATGGAGACTGATCTTAGGTGGGCTGATACCATGAGCCTTGATATGGCCCACCAGATTCAGGCCCATCTGGGCATAACAGAAGGTGATGTGATCTGCTAATCCAGTGTTTCCCAACTGGTGTGCCTTCAGATCAGATGTGCCACAGAAAAGTCACCACTGCCTGATGCTCAGTCTACTGTTGCTGGTGTTCAGAACATAATGAATTGCATTTAGCTCTGGGAAGTTTATATGATGAAGCTTTTCCTTCAACATGGTCTCTCCATCCCAGGCTGGACATATCCGTGATAAGGACATTTTGAACTTAAGGAATTTGGAAGAGTACACCTTTGGCTGAATTGTAATGGTTCAGCCACCAGGACAGGGAATTCTCAAAGGTTGGGTGATTTGGATACTGTTCCAAAGATCCTGCATGGTCTGATACCATTATGACCTGAAGGTCCACTGGGCTCTTCTCATGTGAAGACGTGCCAAGGGAGTAATATGGGACAGTTGATGCCATGAGACCCAATATCCTCAACATGTCCCATGCCGATACGTGTTTTTGTATCCTCTCTACTGTGGATACCAATATGATAATCCTCTCCTATAAAAGGAAGGCTCTTGCCAGAGTCATGTCTAGCAATGCTCCTATGCATTCAAATTGAGAAAACAGGCTCAAGTGGGACTTAGGGTAGTTGACGACGAACCCTGGATGTTTTTGTTCAGTGATTCTGTGGCACCATCTTGAAATGTGCTCTTGATCAGCCAGTCGCCCAGGAAAGGTGTGAAAACACCTCCAATATCATGTACTGCCCTATGGCCTGATGTCAGCATCAGGCATTCTCTTCCAGGTATGTGATGCTAATTCAGTCTGTATTAAAGCTGCCACGCTTTGGAACGATGAATGCTAGGGCATGATTATGCAAAGCACACTTGTAACAGCAGTACTCAGATGTGGCTAAGTAAACCATAGCAGATGTAAAGCTTACTGGGTAAAATCTTGGCACTTTTTGTAGTAGTATTTAAAAATAGAACCCGATGTAGAAGCTACAATGAAGTTCATAGCAACTGTCATAAAACACGAATATAGAGCAAAATACACCTGATGGAGGAAAAGATTTTCTATAGGAGAGGCCAACAAGAGGAGGAAAGGCTGCAAACTCTGGAAGGAAATTAGGAAAACAAGTAGTATATTTTCCCACTTAGAGTGTAGCTCAGAAATATCATAACAGCCACAGCTGACCATGTTAACACAGACAATTTTGGGGTCAACTACAGTTAGTTATGTTGAAATGCTTCTTTAAGCAATTTTGTTGGTTATCCTGGCTTAGCCCTTGTTTACATTTTCTAAAGAAGACCACATCTGCACACCAACTGATGCAAGCCAAATGACTCAGCTATTATCCTGGGATGCCAAACTGGACACATTCCAAGGTGTGCAGAAAAATGAGGTTTAGAATAACCTGGAATGAGAAAATAATATAATCTGAAAGCGGCATTTTAAAGTTAGCAAAATAAAAAGTGGTCACCGTTGAAGTGTGCATAATAGTGCAAATAAAGAATAGGATGTACCATTCAGAGGGGAAATTAAGCTTCATTATTTAAAAAAAAAAATCTGCTTTGTAATTTGTTTTTAACATCTTTCAAGTGCTATGCATTTGTGTTGCAGAAATCAAAGCAGACAGCACGTGATGGAAGTGAGGGGGTGAGAAGGAGGAAAGATTGATGTGTACCACCTAGGAAAAAGATTTCAAGATGATCGTATCTGATTATTTTGATAGCAAAACAGTACTTCAGGGCTGTGGCCAGAACCAGAGGTGATAATGCATCTGTACAAGACACTGGTAAGACCTCATCTATAGTATTGTGCCCAATTCTAGAAACCATCCCATCCAACAGAATATAGAGAGAGACGGCCCCAAAACTGGCTATCAAAGCGGTGCAGTGTCTACATCAAAGCTCCATGAAATAAGACTTAAAAACCTAAATATGTATGCTCTAGAGGAAAGACGAGTGAGGGGGATATGATGTTGTGAATGCATGGAATGGCCTTCACAGGGAGATGGTGAAGACAACAATAATAATGGAATTCAAGAGAGCATGAGATCAACAGAGGATCCTCAGATGTGAATAAGCGAGGGGAAAGCCAGAGGTTGATTCTGGTTTACGGCATTGCAAAGCAAGCAATTTGGGCAGACTAGATGGGGCTGCCGTTCCTTATCCACAGTGTTTACACTCGTGCCGATACAGTAACAAACGCGGGAGAGTGGGCGAGCGCACAGGAGAGTGGCCTGTGCGTGTGATTCAGTAAATAAATTTATTTAAATTAGGCCCGGCGGTAAAAAGAGGCACTAGGGACACTAGTGCCTCTTTTCGGACAGGAGCGGCGGCTGTCAGCGAGTTTGACAGCCAACGCTCAATTTTGCCAGCGTCTGTTCTCAAGCCCGCTGACAGCCACGGGTTCGGAAACCGGACGCCGGCAAAATTGAGCGTCCGGTTTTCAATCCGCGAGCCAAGGGCCTATTTCAAATTTTTTTTTTTTTTTTTTACTTTTTTAAACTTTCGGGACCTCTGACTTAATATCGCCATGATATTAAGTCAGAGGGTGCACAGAAAAGCAGTTTTTACTACTTTTCTGTGCACTTTCCCGGTGCCTGGAGAAATTAGCGCCTACCTTTGGGTAGGCGCTAATTTCTGAAAGTAAAATGTGTGGCTTGGCTGCACATTTTACTTACTGAATTGTGCGGGAATACCTAATAGGGCCGTCAACATGCATTTGCATGTTGCGGGTACTATTAGGTTGGGGGGGGGGGCGGGTGGACGCACGTTTTGGACACGATATTACCCCTTACTGAATAAGGGGTAAAGCTAGCTCGTTGAAAACGCGCGTCCAAATGCTGGCTAACAGCGCGCTCCAACGGAGCGCACTGTACTGTATCGGCCTGTGTCCAGCGTTGCTATTAGTTCAGCATGATACTAGTATTTTTAAAGGGCACACATTTGTCCTCATATGTCATTCTGTGATCTTTGCTGATGCTAAATTGTTGGTTTTAGAGAAAAGGCAGAAAAATGTGTGAGGCAACAATCAACTCTTTGGCTGCTTCCATGAGTAGTGATATTATTAATCCATTTTGAGAGCAATGAGAGGAAGAGATGTGCAGGACATCCTAGCCTAGAAGGCACTAGGCCAGCCAATATGTATAATGGCTGTGTTGCAGAAGATGGCAGAGTGCTTGTAGGAGGGGTTGGTATGAATGTGGAATCCTATTATGACCTTAACTACTACTATGATACCATGACTGTTTGGGATGCAAGACAGATAGAACAGTGATGGAGCCCTTGTATGAGACAGTTGAGGTTTCAGGGACCTGTGCCCCTAGCCGTGTAGAAGGCAGTTTGGAGACATGATGGCAATGCAGGGGTTGAGAATTATATCGTGTGTGAAAGAGAAAAGATGTGTAGCTAAAGCCCTGTGACTTCATGGAGAGGACAGCAGTGCATGAGGAATGGAAAGTACACATTACATGGATGTGAAATGTGTGTTCTCATTTTATATCTGGACACATGCTGGCCTTACATGGCAATAGTTTCCTCTGCTCATCTTGCTATGGTGCCATTTGATTTCTAACTGTAACAAGAGGGGTGTTTTTTCTTTGTATGTGAGCCATCTGGATTTCTTCATGGAGTCCTATTGAGCTGGGATGAAAGTGTTTCGGCGACACTGCAAATGGTGTGGAGACAGAGGTGTAAGCAGGCATTTTTACTTCTTTCCTTTAGTTTGAGGTGACACCATGACCCATGCATGCTCTGAGCAATTTCCCTGTTTGTCAATAGGGAACCAATGTCATCCGAGCCACTCCGTACATCCAGAAAGGGTTAAAAAAGTTCATGCATAGGGAAATGAGGGTAACTCCTAATAGCTTCTACAGCCAGAAGCAGGACCACTCTGAAATGCTTCTTTGTACACTCATGATTGTCTAATTTGCCTGCCCATCACAAATACCTATTGCCTCAGCTTTTCTGGCCTCAAATTGCTGAAAAAATTGAAAAAAATAAAAACAGTACAAAAAGGGCAGACTTTTTTTCCCACCATGAATCAATGTAAGTTTTTTCTATAAGAAGAATTTTGTAAGACCATACTGGGTTGGTCCTCACTGCGCAGTTTTCCTGTCTTCTGACGATGTAAACATTAATATTCAGCTGCACTTAGCTAGATAATTTCCAAGTTATCCAGCTAAATGCCAACTTTTAAATATTTTGGGCACATAGCTGGTTACATTTTAGCCAGATTCCTCATTATCCGGCTTAGTTGTATCCCCATATATATACATAAATATTTAATCATATTGACATATATATTGTTCATGGCATTGTATTTGTTTTCTTGTTACATGTCAAATGCCACTTAAGTGTAGTTTTTCGTTTACTGTAAACCGATGTGATATCCCTAATGAATGTCGGTATATAAAACCATCAAATAAATAAATAAATAAATAAGTCAGATAATGTAGGGGCGTTTCTGGTGGACTTAAGTTAGCAGGATAACTTACTTGGTTAACTCTAGTCATGCCATAGAGTAGACCTAAAGTTAGCCTAGCACCACTGAATATCATCCCTGCCAAAGTTAGCCGGATAAGTTTATCCGGTTAACTGCAATCTGACCAGAGGCTGAAAATGGACCCATAGTCTTTTTTTGCCAGTGCTACTCTCCTTTTAACACCAGGCCTTGATGACTATATCTTAATTTGCACACATACTGCTGTCTTAGTGAAATGACCACTAGAGAAAACATGGGAGGTTGTTTCATGGAATCAATGGGCCTTATTCAAAATGGACTATTTCCCATTTTATGCTATGGAAAAAAATGTTTATTCAAGAAGGCCCAATGTACTTTTTATCCTCTCAGATAATGTCATAAAATTCCTGGCTGAACTGCATCAAGAAAACAAGTTGGTGAAACATTATCTGAAGCAGAAAGTTTCCACTCGTTAAAACTGTTTAATATATACTCAAAACAGCTTCCAGAAAAATAACTCTCCATGCATGACTGAAATAGGCGTGTATAAATGAGACCAGGCATTCAGTATGTTTCACAGCTCCGTGTCTGGCAGAATACGATAGTCACTCTAGTTACCAATCTTAATTACTGGGATTTGCAAAGATTGCTAACTTAAAGCATACATCTTAAACCATGCACGCAAACTGGACTAAATCATGTTCTTGACAGAGCTTTTACCCACGTTATATAAAATGTGAATTAAAATCTGCTTCCACAGTTGAACTGATCTCTTAGAAGTTATTTACAGTCAGAACACAAGCTATCAATCATGGAAGTACATTACAACATTCACTTGGGCACAAAAATATGCAGAACTGTCTCACGTAAACAATAGCGGTTTGGCCTGCACAGCCTCAAGATGAATGTCATTGTTAGAGCTGTATAAATGCGACAGTCTGTTTATATGGTTAGTAGTCATCGTTAGGGCAATTTTCAAAGTTATTTCCATGGGTAAATTAGTGCTTTCTCTGAGGAAACATGGTCTTTGAAAACTGCCCACCCTATGTGTGGGTAAACTTACAAGCGTGGCGTCACATGATGTGTCATTTTACCCAAGGTGAATGGAGGCAGGGTTAGGGAGGGGCTTGCAAGTATGCACATACATTTACATTTTCAAAAGGATCCTGGAAGTTTACCCGGAAAAAGTATCAGCGCAAAAAAAAAAGCTATGCGGGCATTGAGCATAGAACCTTGATAAACTTTCTTCCCAATAAGATCAAGAGTACAAGAATCCTTCCTTGGAGGGCACTAACGAGTAGGTGCTAGACTTCTTGGCAGATTTGCCTATAACTGACTATAACTTCTTTTTTAATTCAAGAGCCTTTTGGACAAAGTATATTACATCTGCCTTCTTGTGAAATGGTTTCCCACATTCTCATCTGAATCTCCTATAGGATCTGCTGGATGGGCATGGCCATAGTTTTCTTGGGGAGGATTCAATAACTGGAGGATGTCAGACATTTTTGCCCTGGACTTTTCTTCCTTCTGTAAAGTAAATGGAATGGTCTCCATCATTCTTTTCACAAAATTGATGGAGATCTTCCCCTTTCCTATGGAGGAGACACATCTGAGAGGAGATCTGTTGACTGCTCATGGATCAGAGTAGTCCTCAAATCCTTATAAATACCCTATAGAATACTCAGATTCTGAGCCATAATCATAGGTTGGCAGTGGCATTTGAGTGTACATCTAGCTAGAAGACAAGGTCTCTGGGAGGGTACCCCTAGACTGGTGTCATCTATGCCCTGATGGCCTTCTCTGTCTTGAGAACTCCTCCCCCACCAATGTAATTGAAATTGACAACGGTGTATGTTTCCCATGCCAATGCCTCTCCAGAAACCAGCAAATATGTATATAAGCTGTACACCACTTAGACTGTTTTTTCATATAGGCGGTATAAAAGAAACTATAAATAAATAAATAGGCTCCTTAAGCCAAATGCTATAAGATTCTCCAGCACAGGTTACTCTCAGTTTGCAAGGCTATTGACATGTTGATGCACCAATGCTTGCAACTCTATTGTCCAGAGCTGCTTGGAACATTTTTTCCAATTCCTCCAAAACCTGTCAATGCCAATTCCACATGGGAAGGAGGAGTAGTGGCCACATCTTCCTGTGATACCAGATGTAGATCAGAAGCTGGCATCTGGGCACTTGGAGGCTATCAAGATTCCTGAGACTTATTCAAGGGTATGCTGTCCTCTCTGTGGGAGTGCTTGGGGTGGGGGAATATATGGCCACAGCCTGAATCCCACTGCTTCCAGCAGTGGCATTGGGACTAGACTGCCAATGCTCGTTAGCCTTCGTCTGGCTCAGTCATCAGTACTCCTTGATGCCATCACGTTTCTATGTTTTTAAGACACAGGAAGGGCAACATTCAAATTAATTTCTAAGGGGGTAAAAACAGTGTTTTGTGTTTGAATGTTGCCTTCCCCTACTGCGGCTAGAGAGTAAAAAAAAAAAAAAAAAAAAAAGGGGGGTGTGGGGTGAGGTCAGGGAGAGGAAAGTATGCATGGGGCTTGCATTTTCGAAACTCCACATATACTTGTAAAACAAGTGCAAATGCAGTGCTGAGACTGCAACCCTGTTCCCTACAGGCCCACCTTTTCAAAGGAAACCCCACATAGGGTTTCCCTTTGAAAATGAGCTTGCAGTCCTGCAGGTAGAACAGACCAGTTGGATTTGAACATTAACCCCTTTATCTCCTGTTGTCTCAGGTACTCACTTAGATTGTAAGCTCTTTGGAGGGGGGGGGAGTATATGTCATACCTAATATCTATCACTACTGTACAACACTATGTAATCTAATGGGACCTTCATTTTTCAGATATTTTATTTTACTGGAAATTTGAATGTTATAACAAAACAAAAAAAAAAGACAGTGGAAAAATGGCAGTTGTAACAAACAAGAGGAAAATCAGTGGAAAAGTCATTTTTCCACTGATTTTTTTTTTTTTTTTTTGTTATACATTGAAATTCTGAGAACAAATAAAATAAAAACTGAAAACAAAGGTCTCTAGTAATCTAATAGTGATATAAAACATAAGTATTACTGTAGAAAACATGTTTATGGCATTTAAATACCTCCACTCATAAATACAGAAGACTTATTTGATTTATAGTCCCCCCCCATGCTCTTTGAGTAAGCATATAAAAATAGCTTAAACTGCACCACTTGTTCAGCTTGCCCACTCTCAGTTGCTCTTAGCTCACTCTCTTTATAAATGTGTGAGAACATTCTTATAAATGGAAAGAGCACCATTAAAATTCTATTAGCACGGTTCCTTTCAGTTACACGGATTATAATGGCACATAAATGAGCTCAAGGCTCATTTAGCCTGCACAATTCCCCCATCCCCTTCCTGTTGCAATATTACAGATCCTACTTGATTTCTGACTTTACCCTTGCTTTCCCAGAAATACTACTACTACTTATTTTTATACATACATACATAAGGGGGAGTCCCTGCTATGCAGTTTATAATCTAATCAAGATAAACTGAGGATCCCAGGCTTGCCCTCCCACTTTCTTGAATTTCAGTGTTGTTTTTGTCTCCATCACCACCACTGGAAAAGCTCTCTCATGTATCCACCACTCTCTTTCAGTGTGGGTCAAATCCCAAAAGTGGATTACAGAAAGCTTAAAAGGGACTGACAAGATGAAGTGACATTAGTAAACTCAAAAATAAGACACAAAATAGTATCTCGGTGAGGTGTCAACCTCTTTTAAATGTAAAGGAAAGCAAGTTTACCTACCTGTAAATAGGGTAACATAGTAAATGATGACAAATGAAGGCCAAAAAGGTCCATCCAGTATGCCCAGCAAGGTGTTTAGGGTTGTCACTATCACTCCGTACAGGTTACTCCCCCATGGAGAAATGTTATACCAAAATTACTGGGAATATAGTCAGGAAACCCCTCCTCTCAAAACAAATCAGGTGTAGTATTGGCCAGTCATAATAGGCACTACCGGCAGGACAATGCCTTCTTTGCCTTATGTATAATCATCGGCTATGGTACAGATTTTTTTTTTAATATATATTTTTTAAATGCAATTAAAACTTATCTTAGAAGTCCATCTGTAAATCCAGCAATAAGCACCAAGTAAAAAGCTGGAATTGTAGGAGAATGTGGTTTCAAAAGTTGTTTCATGTTTGGTAAGATACTGCTGAGATTCCTCTTCTTCCAATATTTCATTGATGGAATCAGATCAGACCAAGTACTTGATTCAATGGGAAGATCGGAATCATCAAACAAAGAAGTGTCCTTAAGCATGTCCGCCACTTGTTGTTCAGTGTAACTAAATACTTGTAATCCTGTCAAAGTAGTGTTACTGCCTGCAGCCATATTGTTACTCATTGCAGGGATTGGTCTGATCTGCTAATTCATCATAAGTGACTTATTCAGGCTGATGCTCCAATATATTAAACAATTTATGATTCCAAGAGGTTTGAGGATAAATAAAGAACCAAAGTTTTTCATGGATAACGAAACCTTCCTTAAAAACATGGCTAGTGATTTTAAACCAATGCTCACTAGACCTGATGCTTCTAATTATAGAGACCACTAAAACAAACAGTGAAGCTCTTAAAAATACTGTTGAGTCTGCCAAATATTTACTACAATCTCAGTCTTCAGTAGACAATTTTGACAAGGCTTTATAAGAACACAATCAGATCATAGAACAATTTCATTCAACTTTACGTCAAGATAAAATTCATAAATTTAGTAGAGATGGAAATGATTATAAATCAGGTAACATCTATGCTTGGCAAGTGGAAAGGAAGGCCATAAAAAGCAAGTTTCTTTTCAGAGTTCATCAGATGACTCTTCTAGTTCAGATAATTTAGCCAAGGATCAACAACATTCTTGGCCCAGCAGATCTCTTTTAGAACCAGAATGGGGAACTTTCCACAGACCCTATCGAGGGAGACATCCTGCTCAACTGCCACTAGAATATCCTTGCCCTCATACTCACTCTCAAACACGTCTAGATCTGCAGTGATTAACCTGTTGGGTGAGCATCTCTCTTCAGCATAAGTAGCAGTCCTCAACAAAGGTTTATCCTTTGTTTCTACATACTCATATAATAAATTTCAATGTAGAAAAGACCTGTACCTATTTTTTCAATTATTACAAGTACGTTTGATTTTTTCAAATACACCGACTTCGTGTCAAGATAATTCTTCATTTGTTGCTATTAAATCACGTTGGCTTCCTCCGGGTCCAATTGATCCCCATATTAAAACCTTCATGGATCTGGTTCTTAGTGGCATTGAGAAAATGGAGCAACATCACTCATGTGGCATGTAATTTATCTAAAACAGAATTGGAAGTCTTGAAAAGCTTATGTGCTATTACAAATCTGATTGCAAAACCGACGAATAAAGGCACCACGATCAATATATCAAAGAGGCAGACTCAGAGTTGAGTGATTCTCAATTCTATGTATAATTAACTGAAGATCCGACATTATCACTAATTGATCCCATCAATGAAATATTGGAAGAGAAGGAATCTCAGCAGTTTCTTACCAAATGTGAACTACAATTTTTGAAACTACATTCTCCTAAAATTCCAGCTTTTTACTTGGGGCGTCTTTGCTGGACTTTTAAGTTTTAATTGCATTTAAAATTATATATAAAAAAAAAAAGAGTTTTCAAAAAAAGCTGAACCATAGCCGACGATTATAAATATGGCAAAGGCAGCACTGTCCTGCTGGCAGGGCCTATTATTACTGGCTAATAGTACATCTGATTTGTTTTGAGGAGGAGGAGTTTCCTGACTATATTCTCTGACCTTTGTCCCTCGATTTTTACACATTTAATTCTACCGTGCCAAAATTACCACCTGTTATCTCTGTTCTTCATTTTCTTCCTGCAGCCACTGTGCTTAACCCACACCCTTTTGAATTCCACTATAATTCGTGTCTTTACCACATCTTCCTTGAGGGTAAGGTGGGATGCATTCCAGGCACCCCCCCCCCCCCTTCTGTGAAAAAGTACTTCCTCGCATTGTTTCTTTAGTTTACCGCCCTGGAGCTTCATACAGCACCTTTCCATCTGAAAAGATTTGTTCCTGTACATTAATGCCTTTCAGCTATTTAAAATTCTGCATCATATCCCCCTGTTTCCTCTCTCCTCTACGGCAGTGCTTCTCAACTCTTTCTCTATTGGACACACCTGGCAGATAACGCTTACAGATGTGACACACTGAACCATCTGGACCACCATGGGGCTAAACATATATTCTGCATCCACAGGAACCCACCCCCACCCCTGGCACCAAACAATGGATGGAGAGCAGAACTAGGATATTTCAAATACAACTCACTATATAAAAGAGATATTCTGATTCTGGTGCTCTCTCAATTGCAGCAACACAAACTCCCTTACTATCAAGCGCATTGTAAAATACAAAACCTGAAAAAAAAAAACCCCACTCAGCACATGCGTAGCAAACCTTCCATGCCACTGCAACACTAATTCAAGAACTCAAACAGCAATAGCCCTTCCTATGAAAGGGCAGCAGTGCAGCCTCAACGCATGTCCTATTGAGAATGAGAAAATGCAACAAAGAAGATTGATACAAATCCCTACTACTAGTAAAATACCCCTCCTCAGTCACCCATACAGATCCGACCTTCACCAAATACAGAATAAAAGACCACAAATTACAAATGTGGAGACAAAAACTGGAATGAAAACCTCAAAAGGTCACTATGCATGCAGTGCAAAACTGGAGAACTAGAAACAGAAATACATCTCCTCTTACACAAAGCAAAGTACAAATATAGAAGAAATGCACATTCCCAAAACTGACATATGGCTCTTGCACCTCGACACTCCCCTTCCATGCTTCCATCATCCTTCACTTTTACGAATTACTCCCTTTCAATCATCCGCTCACACTCATATCCCTTTCCAGCATTTCTGATCCCCTCACAACCTCTTCCCTGTGCTCCCTTCTCTACCCTACTTGACTCTCCCTACCCTCTTCATCCCATCTCCCCCAACCCTGTTTCACACCCCTTCCTGCTGAGCAGCCCCCACACTCCCTCTCTGTTCCACAATCATCTTCCCAGCATCTCCAACCTCCTTTCCCCCACCTTCCACAGGATGAAGATCAGCGGCAGCATCACTCCCAGACTCAGCAGGGGAAGATAAAAGTTTGCGTCCCTCCAGGCCCAAACAGCAGGAGCTGGCAATGTCTCGCTCTGATCTGGGGTGAAGGAGGAAACAGCCTCCCACTGGGCCAGAAAAGAAGATAAGCGAGAGTAGCTTCCCATCAGGCCCAATGTAAGAGATGTCAACCAACTCCCACCCAGGCTGATAAGGAGGCAGCCCATCTGCTGGCCCTGTGACCCACCTCCCAGGACCTCGTGACACACCAGTGTGTCGCGACACACCTGTTGAGAACCACTGCTCTAGGGAATTCAAACATAGGTCCTTAAGTCTCCTCTCTTAAGTCTTTTGGTGCAGACCCCACAACATTTTGGCTGCCTTCTAAACTATCTCTATCCTTTTTGAGAAACGGCCTAAAGAAGTGACACTTTATTCCAGGTGAGGCTCATCAGTAACCTACACAGAGGCATGGTCATCTCCTTCCTGCTGGTTATGCTTCTCTCTATGCAGTCTAACATTCCTCTGGCCCTAGTCACTGCCATCTCATATTGCTTCACCACCTTCAGCTCATAAGGCACTATCATCCCAAGGTCTTTCTCTTGGTCTGTCTCCCCCATCTTGTACAGCTCATTTGGATTTCTGCACCCCAAATGTATGGCTTTATACTTTTTGGCATTGAATCCTAGTTGCCAAACCTCCTCAAGTTTTCTTATCACTTCTCATTCTCTCTATTCCTTCAAGGATATTCATGAGTTTAGTTCTCCATAAACAGCAGGATTAATCAGCCATATTGTGTGGGTGAAATCATCCAATAGTGCCGACACCGACCCAGCTCTTAGTAAAAGTCCTACGGAGCATCCGTGGGAGCTCCTGCACATGCACACTGCCTTGTGAGCCTCTCAGTCTCTTCCAGAGCTTAAGCTTTAGTAAATTACTCAATTTTCCAGGGAGGCGAGTGAGTATTAACTATGGCTGATTAATCCTGCTGTCAATAAAGAACCCGGTTTACAGATAAGCAAGCTTGATTTCTCTGTCAACATGCAGGCATGCCAGAGGATGTGGTTAGTGCAGTTAGTATAGCTGTGTTTAAAAAAAGATTGGCTGTGTTCTTGGAGGAGAAGTCCATTACTTGCTATTAATTAAGTTGACTTAGAAAATACCATTGCTAGTATTAGCAGTGGCTAACATGAATTAGACAGTTTTTGGTCACTGTTGGAAACAGGATGCTGGGAATGATGGACCCTTGGTCAAACCCAGTATGGCATCTCCATGATTCAGCCATATTGCATTGAGAGTTCCAACCTGTAATAATTGTGTTAAGGTTTCACTATACGTTATCTGTAATAAGTTGTTATAACTGTAAACCGGAGTGAAGGCAGCCCGCTATACTTCGGTATATAAAAGAGTCTAAATAAATAAGTAAATAAATAAAATAAACCTGAGGGTATATTGAGGTGTAATTACTAAAAAAGACAACCCAGACCCCCACAGGGTGAATAGGCAGTGCAGAACTGACCAAAGTAATTGTCTTTTTGGGACATGTTGTCTAAATAGTATGAGCAAGTAGCATTTTTGCATATGTCTATAATGGAAGTGGCCTGAGATGAGCCATGGAAGGTCACCATGGCTCTCATTTGATGAGCCTTAATAGAGTCAGTAATCTGTAAGCCAGCCAGTGCGTAACAGTCCACTAGCCAATTAGACAGAATTTGTCTGTCAACTGCCCTCCACAACCTATTGGGATCACAAGAACATGAACAGTTAAGAAGCTTGATGGTGAGGTCGAGTCCTCTTTAGGTAATATGCCAGGACTCTCTTACAGTCCAAGGAGCAAAGAGCCTGTTCTCCTTTGTGCATAAGCAGTCTTGGAAAGAAGGTAGGCAGCACAATATTTGGTTGATATGGAAAGCAACCACCAAAACCACCACTTTGAAATCCTCAGCATAGTGTTCTGTGGTAGTCAAAAAACAAATAGAATGTTAGGACTTACTAGCAAAGGAATGGAGAATAAAAGGGGGGATGTCATAATACCTCTGTATTGCTCCATGGTGAGACTGCACCTAGAGAACTGTGTGCAGTTCTGATCTCTGCATTAAAAAAAACAAAACATAGTTGCACTGGAAAAGGTACAGAGAAGGGCAACCAAAATGATAAAAGGGGAACGACTACCCTATGAAGAAAAGCTATAAAGGTTAGGACTGTTCAGCTTGGAGAACAGACAGCTGAGGGGGGATATGACCGAGGTCTATAAAATCATGAGAGGAATAGAATGGGTAAATGTAAATCGGTTATTTACTCTTTCAGAAAATACAAAGACAAGGGGATATTCCATGAAGTTAACAAGTGGCACATTTAAAACAAAGACAAAAATTATTTTTCACTCAACATACAATAAATTCATTGCCAGAGGATGTGGATAAGGTAGATAGCATAGCTGGGTTTTAAAAAAAAAGCTTTGGACAAGTTCCTGGAGGAGACGTCCATAAATCGTTAACCAAAATGACTTGGTTACTACCGAGCATTAGCAGCAAGGGATCTATTTACTATTTGGCTCTTGCCGTGTACTTGTGACCTGGATTGGCCACTCATGGAAACAGGATGCTGGGCTTGATGGACCTCTGGTCAGACCCAGTATGGCATTTTCTTATGTTCACTTTCAGAAGGAATTTAGGGTATGGTCTGTTCTGAAAAAAAAACGCCGGTATGGGGAGTAGAAAACCAGAGCCTGTAATTTTCTTAGTGCCAAAGTGAGGACAACAGGAAACAACACTTTCCAGAAGAAATGTCAAGTCCATTGACTCAAGAGATTCAAAGGGATGTTCATGAGTTTAGTAAGGATTACATTGAGGTCCCAAGGCCCCAGAGACATTGAGAACAGGGGTTTGACATGCCACAGCCCTTTAATACTAAAAATAGGAGAGAGATCAGAGTACTTTCTACCTGCCAGTGATAGCCATAATAGCATGATGTGCTGAAGCCGGAGGACAATAGAAAGAGATATTGCAGCAAGTTCCTCAAGCTGCATGAGAAGGGATCCAGCTGGCTGGTCCCCATATTGGAAAACTCTTCTATTTGAAATTGTAGGATCTTCTAGTTGAAGACTTTCAAGCTGAAATCCGCATAGCCTCCATCTCCTTAAGGAGGAGACTACTGTGTGTTCAACATCCATGCTGTGAAGGCTAGTGAAGGCAGGTTAGGATGGGAGAGCCTGCCATCCTCCTGAATGATCAGTCATAAGACATTCCCAACAGAATCAGACTAAATTGACAAGACAAATGAGTTATAGATACCACACTTGTCATGGCTGTGCCAGTGCTTTAAGGTTTACCCTTACTTTGTCCAGAAGATTCTTCTCGGCAGTCCTGGCAATCAGAGGAATAGGCATATTCACAGAGTACACCAGCACTCCAATCAAGCACAAAAACATCAGGAACTAATATGACTTGGATGCACAGAACAGAACATCAGTTTCCCTCTTTTCCTCCAAGTTGAACGGGTTGATCATTCCCTGGTGACTTACAAGTTATCCATGACCCCTTGATTCAAGAACCCCTCATGCAGCTGCAGTACTCTACTGAGATAGTTCATCAATGTATTATGGATTCCAGAAAGGTAGGTCACCTGGAGATGGGTGCTGTGATAACCGGTCCGTGACCAAATTTGGAGTGTCTCTTATATAGAACCAAAGTGACTTAGCTGGCTGTCTGGATCAAGATTCTCTTGCCCCAAAGCAGGTGAGAGAAAGCCCTTAGAGCATAACAGATGTCCCATAGCTTCAGAAGGTTTATTTGCAGGTGGCTCTCCACTGTGTAGCAAGTGCAATTAGTCCATATATCACCAGTGTACACTCCCCACCCCATGGTGGAGGCATTAGTAGAGTAAGTTGATGTGCTGGGATATGTAGTGAAAGACCCACTGTTAAAGCCTCTGGGTTCATCCACCATTGAAGGGACATTCACATCTCAGGAGTTTCAAAGTTCTGGTGGAATAATGGCTTATAAAGCTGATCCGACTGGTCTCAAAGGCCCCCTTAAGATCCTGCATGTGCAGATGAGTCAGAGGAACCTCATGCATTTCCACTATGAGGACGGACTTTGCTGAAGTCTGATCCTGCTGAAGAAGGGAATTCACCAGGCCCATCAAAATTCTGGCTTTTTCAACAGGAAGAAACATCTTCTCCCAAAGCAAGTCTATTCAGGTGCCTATGAACTACATGTATGGGAATGGGACCAAGTTAGACTTGGAGAAATTGACCAGGAATCCCAGGGACTGTAGAAGTTGGATGATTATGCTATGGGACTTGAGCACTCCCAGTCTTCCAGGGATGGAAACACGTAGACTCCCTGCCAACAAAGCTGTGCAGCCATGATTGCTAGGCATTCTGGGAACAATTTCAGGGTCAATGAAGTACCAAATGGGTGTACATTGTACTGATAATGCATGTTTTTGTTTTTTTTTGTTTGGTTTTTTTAACCACAAACTTAAGGAAATTTCAATGGGTAGGGTGAATGGGAGCATAAGAAGCGTCATGTTGGGTCAGCTCAAGGTCCATCAGGTTCAGCATCCTATCTCCAACAATGGCCAACCGGTGGGCTGCAATCTGAGCGCTATGCATTGAACCTTGGAAAATCATCTTCTCAAACGTATCCAACACCCTGGGATCCTTTCCAGGAGGTGTGTTAGAAAACCTGTATCCTTCCTTTAACCTCATGCTATTCCATTTATTGCCCAACATTCTTTTCCAGGCAGTGATAAACATGTTGGAAAGCTTTCCTAAAACTGAAAAGTCACTGAAGTAGCCACAATAAAATGTTAGTTTGAAAGATGACCTTGAAAACACATCGCGATCAGCAGTAAAAGGGATTACATAGCCACTGGATACCCACTCAGGAGAGCACTGAGGCAGTGCTTGATTGAGTGCCTGCTCTTTCATCGTGCTCCGATCTACCTCTCTGGGGCACTCGATTTAATATTTAAATCGGCTGCTGTGGTAAAAAGGAGGCACTAGGGGGAATTGTGCGCCCCTGGTGCCGTCTCGGCAGCGGGTGCCTAGGAGAGATCGGCAGTCAGCTGGTTAGGAAGACAGACGCGCAATTTTACGCGAGCCCATTTTCCTATCCTGTGCACAACCATGGGATAGGAAAATGGATGCTCGTTAATTGAGGGTCCCTTTTCTTAACCTGGCACATTCTTTATCTATTTATTTATTAAAGGTTGTCCTCCTTTTTGTTCCTCAGACTTAAGATAGCCTGATAGTGATCTCGGGAGCAGAGGGAGCACATGGCTTTGATACAATGACTTTTTTTTTTTTTAATAAGGCATTAATTACAGGCGCAGAAAAATACATGTTAACTAAAAAGTACTTATTTAATAAAACGTCATTGGGGATTTGTTTCAATGTTTGTTTAGTCTGGTTTCCTTTATGAAACTTGATGATGCACTTTCTTTATGTATCTTAATGTAATAAAAAGAGTTTAAGATACTAATTGAAGAACACATAAATCACCCAATAAAATGAGCATGCAGTGCAAAAATCTTGGCATAGGCAGGCTCACCACCTGAAGATTTCATTTTTGGAATATGACTGAGAAACATGGAGAAACTTTTAGAGCATTAGTTGCATCTCATCCAATTCTAATGAAGTCTGGGATGTGGGTTTGTGGGTGTGTGCTGCAGTGGGACCCAAGAATGAAAACCAAAATATTAATGGAATAAATCTTCTTGGAAGGCCACATGAAAGTCTATGAAAAGAAGCCTGTGCCACAAATGTCTCTGTTAACAGGGAGCAAGAGGAAAAAAAATACTTGCAAACACACTGCTCAAGTGAAAACCAGATATTTTAGCTACGCCTGGAAAAAGAAACACCAGCGCTGTGAGCTGAATGTTTTCTATGCATTTTGATCTAAAAATAAACAAGGGGAGGGCAAACTTTCAAACCTGCGTAGTGGTAAAATGAGCATGCACTGAACACGCAGACTTTACCAAGCATTTTCATAGCAAAAGTACGCCTGTAGTTTCACTTTGCAAATATTCGGGTAACTGGACAAACGCATGCACACATTCATGCACGTAAAGTTACACCTCCTCTTGGGAGGAAGTGACTTATGTGCGCACACTTATGTGCAACCTTTTAAGTATGCGCATCCATGACAACTCTGCCCCAATTCCACCCCCTATAATGTCTCTGCTCAGTGCACACAGAAACACACGTGGAACTGGGTTTACAGGAGTATATTCACAAACACTGAGCCCAGGCCAGTTTTAGAAGAGTCACTGATGCACATTAACCCCCCCCCCACACACACACACACACCGTGAGGGTAATTTTGTAACATGACAGGGAACTCATGTGACAAGTATGTGCACAAGGCCATAGTTTTCAAAATTAAACTGACGTGCATATTTGTCAAAATTGAGCAGTATGCACGGAAGTAAAAACACTTCCCCCCCTCCCAACCTCATGCCCCGCCTCCACACCATCCGGGCAAACTTACACTAGAACGTGACATATGTGTTCGTCCACCTGACCATCAGGTGGGTCATTTTACAAAACCCATTTCTGTGCGTCAGTGTGTTTTATGTATGGCGATGCATTTGAAATTTACCCTGTAAAGGAAGAAGTGTGTACATAAGTCTGAAATAATGCCGCACAATTTAATCAATTCTACAAAGCACGCTTCTGTTTTGCATAAAGGGCATTCAGTAGAACTACCCAGCATATGTAATTCAGGCTGAAAATGCATTAAATGGCTGCTTTCAGCAAAGACCCACTTTTCAGCGGAACCTACTTGGCTGAAACAAAAGTTTTCTAATGTTTTACTTTCTTGTCTGTTTCCAGATAAGCAATTCATAGACAGGAGGACTGGCTGTAGGAGTTAGAAAGGACTGCTATGATAAGAAACACAAAAAACATATCTCCCACTGCCTCGTCAAAAATATGGAGAGAGAAAAAAAAAAAAAAAAAAAGAGGGTGTAGGGCATCATCTCTCATTTCTTCCATCAGCTTCTAATCCAAGGGAACAATGCATATTCATTGTGGACATCATGAATACCCTACTGACTGCGAGGGTCCCTAGACAGATGTGGGCAGCCTTGCTTTAAGGCAAAGGAAGCAATATCTTCTCTTAGCATAAAGAGGCAATCTCAACAACAACAGACGCAATGCTAATAAAGATAATAAATGAAAATGCCTTCAGCTTCTCAGCAAAACAGGTACAACGAGGACATTTTTCAAAGCCATTCACCTTAAACACTACCCCCTCTCCTCTACCCAGCTAAACGCATGCGCAGGCTTCCACAGTGCACAGATCTTTAACCAGACTGGAGGGAGGCGATGTCGGGGGGAGAAGGCAGATGAGGGGAGAAATCGTGCACAGATTTGATTTTTCACATCTACACACGTTATTTTCCAGTAAAGCTTTACCTGCATGAACTGCAGTAGCAAAGCCCATAGATACTTTTAGCCTGCGGACCTTACCGGCAGTTTTTAATGGTAAACTACCCACGAAATTTCTTTCTGAATTCTAGCTTCCAGGTCCAGGGGTAATTTGCAGCTACATGGAAAATTTCTCTCCAGAAGCACAGAAGCATTTTCCAGTTGCGTCATGGTTTACTGAGCAGTTATACGATTAGATTTGGTTGACGGATGTTTCTCATTTTTATTTACTTCGTATTTCTGTCTTATGTTTTTCTTTATTCAAGTTTAATATAGATCTAGGGGTTTACAATTAAAAAAAAAAAACCATACACTATTCTATAGCGTAATCATACAACCAAATATACAATTTAGGACAGTACACACTAATACTAACACTCTCCTCACCAAAATAATTGATCATCTCCTACAGATCATAATGACAGACCTATAACTTAACAGTCAAATCATAATGTTTAATCACTTTAAAAAGCTAATCTTCCTAATCCTTTTCCTTTACTATAATGGTGCCAGAATTCTGGAACAAATTACTGGTTTTATAAGAGCAAAGTTGAATTTACAAACATTTTGTAAATTGGTAAAGAATTTCTTATTCCCTTATCTTGATTGTCCAGCAGAAGATTGACCAGGTATGAGTGAAGGATTAGAGTTGTAACTTATATTTTTGAGTCAGCAGGATGAGTGGGGTAAAAATAGTTAATGCAGAGAATAGGTGGTTTGTAGACATGTGATTATATGTTGCATGTAATGTTTACATGCCAATTGTATTAATTGGTTGTGATATTGCTTATTATGTGTGTTTTATTGGAATTACTGCTTATGTCATGTAGCGCTATAGAAAAGTTTAGTAGTACTAGTAGTAGTACTAGTAGTAGTAGTAGTAGTAGTAGTAAATTGCCCTGGTAGCAATTTACTACTACTATATAAAGGTTTTTAAATATAGATAAATAATCACAGAATACCTAGGTAAATATTCAAGTCTTAACTAGTTCCCTGAACTTCACTTTGGTCTGAATATCCAATGGTAAAGAGCTCCAGAGCCAGGGAGCTCATTTTGCTCATGTACTCAAGAGTTGGTGGCAAATTAGCTAATTTAGTACTGGAGGGCATGACAGAAGGCAAAAGAAAAAGAGAAAAGCAAAGAAAAGCCTTGGTCAACGACAAAAAAAAAAAAATCACACCACTGTTCAGCCTAGCACGAAGTATAGATCTAGGTTGGTCTTACCTTGTCTTCTACTCGGTTTAACCTAGAACCAATTGTGTTAGTCCCCCGGTCCTTGATTTTCTCTGTGAACAACCAAGTGGTAAATTAAACACAGAAGCAGTGAAACAAAAGCTCTGGATAATTAAGATAATGGGGTTCACACACGCCACCTCCTACTGCTGTTTATTATTCAGAGAACACCAGCGATGCATCACTGAACAATACATTATTAGGATCTGGTCTCACAGCTCTGGCAAAATAAGTCCCTGTAGCGAATATATTCATCATCCAACTTCTCAGGCAGTAAAATGATTTCCGTAGGATTTCTTTACTAAAGAATGCTTAAAATCCCACATTGCTATTTTTAAATCCATCTTTTTTTTAAATTGTACTGTTAAATATTTAGAGTATGGATTTTACCATACTAAATGTGTCAATATCTTCAGTTTTCACACATTTTTTATTTTATTTTTGTATTCACTTGTTTGCTGGCTTGAAAACAAAAACAGAAAGATTGCTGTTGCTGGGTTTCTACGTAATTGGCCTGCAAAAATACATTTTCTAGGCAAGATATATAATTTGGTAAGCATGCAACACCTCTGTGACTACCTCTGAAAAACATTTTTCCCATATGAGGGACCACTGTGGGCCACATATTTTGGTCTGGTTGGGAATTCAGGAAAGCTGGACACGTGGGCCCCATTTAAGCAAAAAACATGCAAGCAGCTTGCAAGAAAGTTTTCTCACACAGTTTTGAAAGAGCTCATCTTTCATCCAAAGATATAACTTCTTGCAACTTCTGGAAGGGAAAACAATCCATGTAAAAATATGCACAGCTAACAACTTCTGCAAAAATTACTTCAAAAGTTTAATGCATAGCACAAAAATAAAGTGAAATTTAATAAGCAAGCCACAGTGGGGTTTTTTTTCAAAAGTATTTGCTTGTCTAAGTTTATTGTGGAATTATTTTCTTTTGCAGAAGTCACAGGAAATTAAAGCCTTGTGTAAAAGATGTTTTACAGTATATCAAAACTGTGCGAATTGGCGAGATCTGCAAATGTAGTTGATTCTCCTTTTTGATGAAATTTAAACCCAAACCTTCGAGAGTTCGAGGAGTCGAATGAAAACAGAATCCTCCCAACTTTTGAGCTTTAAAGCCGATCCATTGGAGAACAGGACATAAGAAATGAAGGTTTATAACACAGGTTCTGCTTTCAAATGCAAAGCTAGATTTAAGCTCGATTCCCAGGTCAGGCGCTCCACTCCCCCGGTCAGGGTAGAGAGTATTATCAGCCCCTGATGGGAGGGAATCATGGTCATTGAACAATGGTGACCCCCAGGGACCAGATTTAGGGCCCATGGTCACAGGGCTCTGAAAGAAATCTTGGCTGATGACTGGACTAAATGAGTTGGGACAGGATATAAAAAAGGGGGAAAAATAATCCTGTGGCAGTTCTGAATAGGGATGAGTATTTGGATAATTTGAATTTTAAAAACAAAATGAAAAGGGCCAATTTGTTTCTTTGATGGGGCCCAAAAACAAATTGAGGTGCCCCCAAATTAAATAAATCCTATTCGTTTCCTTTGTTAAAAAAAAAAAAAAAAAAAAAATCTCCCATGGGCTTAGGCCTAAGGCCGGGGCCTCACCTAAGGGAATAGGCCAAGGCAAAAAGCAGAGGCCACGACCTACACCCAAGTATGACACTGGCATCTCAGCCTAGGCCCAGGCCCAATGCCAGGAACTCGGCTGAGTCCCAAATAAAAGCCCAAGCCCCCCGAGGTCGGGAAATTTCCCAGCCCCGACTTACATGATCAGTCAAGGATTCAACACCAGGGCCAGGTCCAGGCCTGACGCTGGGTCTTGACACCTGGGCCTTGGTCCAAGTCCAGGCCTGACGCTGGGGCCCAGCCTCCAGATCAGGTCCTGGCATTGGGCATTTGTTCTCATTTTAACACCTCCTTATTCCCTCTCCCCTAATGTATCTCGCCTGGTAAACACAGCAACAGTCCTTGGCCAGGGACCACACATCAGGGCTCCCCCTCTACAACCCTGCAATCATTGGCTCTGAATCTGGCTGCCAGGTGTCACTGTTGAGCAATGACCAAGACCCTTCCTCCCTCCTTAGGGCTGAGAATGCTGCTTCTGCAGCATCCCCAGAGAGAGAGAGAGAGAGGGAGATTTTACTTGGGGATCAAACCTGGCCTTGCACAGGGCAACAACCACCCAGCTACTGAGTTATAACAACACTGCCATTGGAACCTGCTCTCTCTTAGGTTCTACCAGAAGAAAGGAACTAATGAATGGGCCTGAGAATCATGCAGAATGCTTTGTACTGACAGCGGTTCATTATAGGCCTACTGATTTTTGGTTAGCTACGGACCATATCATCTTAAAGGGAATATTTGTGAATTTTGAGGAAAAAACCCCCCATCCATAGTCTTCTATTTGCCCTGGGGCATGCTGTATCTAGCTATTGATGAATCAAATACTCGGCAGAGAGAATTAATGGAAGAAAGTCTGATAAAATTACCTGAGACAGCAAGGAAAAGGGATGGCTTGCCTAAAGACTGGTCCAACCTATGGAAAAAAAAAATATATCACATCTATTAAAAACAGAAAATGTCACAGTCAGACTTAAATGATATTTTTTTTTCTGCTAAACACAGCTGTGTTTTTCTTCACAGTCTTGTTAGTGAACCTAGTGCTTGTGAAAACTGATGGCTTTCCAGCTCTGGAAACCAAACATTTCTGCCATTAAACGGGTGGACAGCACTGATGTGGCAATGCAAGCTTCCTCACACCGCTCTGTCAATATGCCACAACCTGATTGTATAGTAGGATTTCCCCAAACTTGGGTCCTCAGAACCCCTTAAAGCAGCTCTTCCAGATCACAAAAAAGGTGCAAATTAACCATGCTATTCAACCAGAGGTATGCAAATATAGCTCATGAATATTCATCAACAAGCTGAGAAAAACAGGGTTATGAAGAGACCACCTCGAAGGGTTATATGTTTACTTGCATCTATATTTGATGCTTTTCATTCCATAGCTGGAGGTGAGGTTCGTGATAGTAAACAGCAACAGAGCTGCTCTTTGGCCTCTGTAGTGTGTGATATAAAGGATGCCGGTTGGTGTCAATTGTGACGGTTTTTTTCCTTTTGATAATGTGGGCTCTTGTTCACTGGGAAATGGATGGCGACCACTAATTAGTTTTACATAAGCAGTTCATCTGAAGACCACCTCTGCGTCAAAAAGCAGTCCTACCAATACAGTACAAAGGTTTATCTTTAGGCACGCTACACTGGGGCATACCATTTATTGAACTTACAGTTAAGCTATGCGCTAAGTTAAACAAGATTAGATAAAGCATTAAATATTTAATATTGTGCAGATGTTCAAAGTTAAGAGTCTTACAACAAAGACAGACAGAAAAGCCTTTATCAACAGACCTACTTTGATAAACGAGTCTTTGTTGTTAAAGGCTGTGCGAGTCAAACTTTATGAGTCATGTAATTGGCCATAGGGACATAAGATATGCCATACTAAGTCAGACCAAAGGTCCATAAAGCCCTGTATCCTGTTTCCAACAGTGGCCAATCCAAACCTCAAGTACTTGGCAAGTACCCAAACATTAAATAGATCTCATGCTACTAATGCCGGCAACAAGTAGTGGTTATTCCCTATTGATTAATAGCAGCTTATTGACTTCTCCTCCAGGAACTTATCCAAACCTTTTTTAAACCCAGTTACGCTAACTGCCTTAACCACATCTTCTGGCAATGAATTCCAGAGTTTAACTGTAAGTCTACTAGTTGTTTTCTTACTGATAAATAATGCCATATACTGCACCCTAGAATGGTTTTCTAAGTAGTTTGCAACAGCCATTATGAGTCATGTATGAAACTTTAAAATAATTTACTTCAATTATTTCAAGTATAGAAAACAATCAAATCCAATCATATAATAAAACAAAAATTAATGTATTCTTTCATGAACCATCTTTGCAGAAACCCAGAAATCTTCATAAATACAATAAAATATAATTAATCATCAGAACAGGTGCAGAACAGAGTTAGGGCAATTCACATTACAAGTAACATGAAAAAAAAAAATTCAAATTCTGGTGTCATCTCAGCAAAAAATAACCCTCCACTGCTATTTTGTGAAGTAACAAACTCTTGCAAAGAAAGAGGCATCTGGAACCTTGCCATACAGTCACAGCACTGACTCTCAGGATTCAAACAGCAACCTTATGAAAAAGCAGCAATGGAAATACTACACCAGGCCCTAGAACATTAATACATCACCTACTGGAATAACAGAACAAGATGGACTACTACTTCAGAGAAACTTTATGCTAGAAATACTGCATTTCAGTCATACACACAGGCAAAACTGAAACCGACCCTTACCTAATATAGAAATAAGAGACTATAAATTAGAAATAGAAACATGCAGATAAAGCCAAAATAGAAAGCCTGAGAAACTAAAATGTCTGAACAGTGGAATACTTAAGAAAGAGCAAAATACAAAAATATAAGAATGCACATTTCCAAAGATGCTCTCTCTCTCTCTCTCTATATATTTTTTTTTACCTTTGTTGACTAATCTTTGTATTTTTCTAATCAGTTGGTCCTGGTCTCTTTCCCTTGTCGCTCATTTCCTAATTCCTCTTCAGTGTCTTTTCTACTACTGTCTTCTTCCCTTTCACACACACACACACACATATATACATACATGCTTTCTCTCATAGATTCCCTCACACACTCAGGCTCTCACTCTCGTATGCTCTCCCCCCCCCCCCCCCAAGCTCACATTCTCTGCAGACATACATACAAGCTCTCACTTTCTCACCCCTCCCCAGGCTTATATTCTTATGCACACACAGACGCACATCCAGGCACCCATTCTCATCCACACACACAAACCCAGACTCCCATTCTCACCCACACATACACATATTCAAGCTCCCATTCTCACCCACACATACACACATTCAAGCACCCATTCTTACCCACATATTCAAGCTTCCATTCTCACCCACACACACAAACCCAGGCTCCCATTCTCACCCACACACACAAACCCAGGCTCCCATTCTCACCCATATATACACCCTTTCAAGCTTCCATTCTCACCCACATATTCAAGCTTCCATTCTCACTCCCATACACACCCAGGCTCCAATTTTCACCCACACACACACCAAGGCTCCCATTCTCATCCACACATACACATTCAAGCCTGTGCACAGTTTCCGCTTCCTCCCCCTAGAGCAGGAAGATCAGCTGGCCTCTCCTGCTGCCACTGGCCTCCTGCTATCTTCGGGCCATACGGCCGACCGATCTTCCTGCTGGGGGGGGGGGGGGAGTGGAAGCTGTGCGTGGCGCTTCCGCTCTCCTCCCCCCCCAACAGGAAGATCGGTCGGCCGTACGGCCCAAAGATAGCAGGAGAGGCCAGCTGATCTTCCTGCTTTGGGGGGAGGAAGTGGAAGCTGTGCGTGATGCTTCCGCTCCCCCCCCCAGCAAACGGGAAGATCGGTCAGCCATATGGTTGCAGGACCGCTTCCCAACGTGTGCCATGATGGTGCGCCAGGCATGGGTTCTCCTCTTCACTGTCGCGGGGATGGGATCCCGCGACAGCCTTGCAGTTCCGGTGTCAGTTGGGTGGGCCTGGGTCTAAAATGGGTGGGCAGCTGCCCACCCAGGCCCACCCATGGCTACGCCACTGATTTGAAAGATCAGTGAAGATCATTGCACTAGAAGGTGAAGACTCATCCTTGTCCTTCATTTTTTTTACTTGCTTAACTTGCTGCCTTACAATTGTTTTGCATTAGACCCTGTATGCTACATTCAGGAGAGAGCATAAATGGGAATCTTTTCATTTTGAATGCCTTTCCCATGTGGATGGCTGTAGGGATCCTGGGATTTGCCAATGGCACAGCTTGCATCGTGGTGCCTTGCAGAGTTTTGTGACATGTTCTTCTGTTTGTGTTTCTCTTTGGAGTTTACTTATTTGTTTCAGCTTAGGTAGTTGTTGGAAGACTAGAACTAATTTTGGAAAGTGCAATACAATTTAAAGTGGAAACACTGTACATTGAAAACAATGGGGAAGTTAATGAAATATTTACTGTATTGTGGGAGCGGAGGAATGCTTGCTATATGCCGTCTCCCTGCCATTCGGTTTTAGCCTTAAGACATCAGGAGTAGAAAGATTTTGTTTTGTTTTCCCATGTGCAGTACTAAAATGCTTGCCCCTTTCCCGTTTTCCTGCATCTATTTTTTCCAGATTCCAAAGAGAAAATTTGTAGCAGTGATACAGGGGAAAGTGCTGAAGGGCCCTGCTTTATTAATTCATGTGGCCTAGCGAGAAGAGGCCCCCACAACTCGTGTACGGGTAAGCGACAACAGGACAGTGAAGGATGATATCCGGTGTCCGTGTGCTGCATTTTAGAATCATCTAAAACATAAAAATAATGATAGATAGGGTTCACAAGGCCCATCTCATCTTGTCTGCCTATTTTCGACGCTTTAAAGCTTCAGAGTGACTTAACTGATCTTAGGTTTCACCCTCACACCCTCCCCTTTTGCAACTAAGGAACCTCGCTACTTGTCCTGTTTTGGTTAACGGCATTGCCACTGAGGAGCTGTTCCGTATCTGCACCACTGATCCTGTGGAGATATTTTCTTGTGCTCCTCCAACGTCTGCCTCGTTTGAGCCTGATATCGAGAATGCTTTAAGAACACACCCAGGCCCAGAAGATCCCTCCCCTGTTGCTCATTCCGACAAGTAAGAGTAAGTAAACTTCAAGCGGACCTAACTTGCCTAAACCTCCAACCAGCTATATTATTAGCCTATGACCAAATCCTCTGGCAACAAATTCCACAGTTTGATTGTGATGACTGTAAAAAAAAAGAAAAAGATTAAATTTATTTTAAATCCACTACCAGTTAGTTTAATGACGTGTCCAGCAGGCCTAGTTCTATAATCAAAGGTTATATAAATTTAGTTATTAAGTCAGTTTAGAGATAAGAGACTGCTAGGTCAGCTACATTATTCACAATTAGTTTATTCATTTGCAAAATAGTCCTAATGTGAAAATGAAAGAACAACACTGGATCTAAAAACGGCGCTGAAAAAAAAGGCTGCAGTAGTTTTAGAGCACAGTGACTCCATGAAGGTGTGGAAATACATGTTCCTTGGAAGTGCAAGTGTTAAATGACTGACAACTGATACTGTACATTTCATCATGAAAGGCCTTATTTGTTGGCTATGCATTATGCCAGTGGCCACCGGAAAACGATGCAACAATTGGAAGCTGGATTATCTAGAAACATCACGTTAACCACAATCTCACGCTTGCTCAGCGATGAAGTTCCAAAATAAAGACAAAGGAATTGCTAACAGAAACTGACAGATGAGACTAGAGCATGCAGAAAAGCAGAAAGCTAAGCCACATGAAGTAAAAGCACAAACTGATAATACGTTTAAACCGTCAATGTTGTAAATCGTTGGAATTCCTCACCGCAAGCACAAGTGTATTAAAATTCCAGAGAGTTGGCGAAGCAAGAACTACTCATTTGAATTTATTGACTGCATAAATTAGGTGGATCCAGACTGAAATCATAAATGAACTGTGCAACTGTGGTTGTCACACCCTTATTGCCGATGAAAGCACATACATTTCAGTTTCAAAAATGTTGATTTTGTATTTCAAATGCTACTGCAAATGTGACATGTTTCAAAACCACATTTGGTGCAATTCTTAAATTGATGTAAAGGTGCTTCAAGAATAGCAGCTATTGAAGACTTTTATTCAGGTCATAAACTGGACCTACAGAAGATGGTTATGTTTACTTCTGATGGTACCTCAGATGGTGCATTGCTACGCAAGTCCATTCCACACATGATAGAACGGCACTTACAGAGAAACATAGATACGATGTTCTTGTCTTAGGGTCTTCTAGGCATCCACCACCCTTTCTGTGAAGAAATATTTCCTGACATTGGTTCTGAGACATCCTCCCTGGATTTTCATTTCGTGACCCCTAGTTCTACTGATTTCTTTCCAACGGAAAAGGTTTGTTGTTGATTGTGCATTGTTAAAAGCTTTCAGGTATCTGAAGGACTGTACCATATCTTGGCACTGAAGATGCTTAGAAGCACATTTCATTGAAGGAGGTCATGGAAACATTACTGAGATTGGCTTATACCTTGTTTAGTAGGTCTAAAATGCAAATGTAATGTTTAAAGTGTTGGCTGATGCTGCAAATCATGACTTTTTTTTTCCCACAGACCACTGAATGCATTAAGGTGGTTGTCAAGACACTGAGGCCAATATTGAAAAGCCATTTAGACAGATAATTGAAAAGTTATCCGTCTAAATGACTTGGTCGCGATATTAAATGTCTTATCTGGCTAAATTTGGAAAAATTGGGCTGCATCTGATAGTAAACATTTAGTGTACACACTGCACATAAAGCAAGATTTATGCATACAGAACACAATGAGGTCCATATTCAGCCACTGAGTGGCTAACGTTAGCTGGATACCCCTATCCGGCTCATTTAACCGGGATATTGAGCAGTGCAGCAGCACCTCTGAATATACCCAGATATCTTAAAGTTAGCCGGAACTCGTTATCCGGCTAGAATATAGCCAGTTAAGCTTTTTAAGGTAGCAGCTTTTCAGTTATCCATCTAAATGCTTTTGAATATCGACCCGCATTCATGTGCATAAAAAGAACTGGTGCACAAAGCATTTTCCTGGCGCATAAAACATGCTTTATATGCACAGCAAACTTGATTTGCGCACAAATTGTGTTTCATGCATATAAATTCTGAGTTCGTGTCCCACCGCACCACAAACTCCACATTCAGCCCCCACAGACGAACATTAGCTTGAGTGACTTTACGGCAGCTCTTACCAGGAGTTCAATCTCCAGCATTAAGAAACCATGAGTTAAGCCTACCCACCCTCTCTGCATCGGGGAGTTATTGCTGATGCCTTCATTAAGACGGAGGAGCGTTAATTTGCGTGCACAGTTTTATTTACATGGGTTTGTGCACACATTTTTTTTTTGCGCGTAAAACTTTACTGCATAGAAAGAAAAGTCTGTGCACAAAATGTGTGAGCACACGTTTATGGGTAAAACTGTACGTACAGCCCTGTGTACCTTATTACATTGGGTCCACAGTTCACTAAAACTGAAACACAACAGTTTGCTGAAGCCAGCATCAATGAGCTTTATGCCCTGGTTTTTTGGATGAAAACTTTCACTTCAGGGATGATGTTATAATTGTTTTGGCAGCCTTAAACACTGTGGTTGACACTGCTGCTTTAATCAGACTTATTGAGTGCTGTTTGTGACCACATGGAGAAAAAAATTTCCTTTTGAGAAGTCAGAGGAATGGAAAGTTTTTGATGCTGCTGCTGAGTTTACAAACAGTAAGACTTGATTTTGTAACAGAAGAGTTAACAAAATTGACATAAAAATATAGAAAGCTGCTAAACGCATCTTACGACAGATTCTGTACAAGCTTGTGCAAGCAGTATAGAGACTTTCGGTATGGCTGAGTAAGAAAATAAGAGCTGGTACAATGAACTAATTTAAAGAAATAATTATATATGCACTTCAAGATGAGCAATTTAATATCTTGGTTATTTTAATAGATATTTGTGCTACACTTCAAGCATCCAGTGCCAGTTGCGATCATGGGGGTTAACTTGATGAACATTATCAAGACTAAGGCTTGATCATCTTGACCAGCTGATGAGAATTAAATGCTACATGATGTCAGGGAAAAGCACAAACAACGTCACTGTTTATAGACACTGGAGCACAAAGGGAGAAGAGAAACACTACAGAAAGCTCCGACGTGTAAGAGAGGCCACATTGTTTTAGAGGAATGAAAACACAGAACATGAAGACAGGTGAAGACCATACAGCCCCATCCAGTGGATCATAAACAAAAGGCCGGTCCAGAGCGATCCAACAGCATTTCAAGCATCTCCACTCATGCTCTCATGATAAAATAAGACCCTTCCTACCTCCTTTGCAGCTCCTTGAGTCGCACCATCAAGTTGAGATGGCCCTGCGAATACTGCTCGATAACATCTCGCACATCATATGGCTTTCTGGCTTGCTGAAACAAAACAAAGAACCACTAAAAAGAAAGGGAAAAAAAAAGCAAACAGCAGCAGAAATACTTTTCAAATTATAATACAGAACTCATAGCTTCAGACACAATGGCAACAGCTGAAATGTTGTGGTTGGGTGCGGCAACCCACAATGGCTCCAGGACGTTCTATTGAATTGCTGTGAACGTCCTGTCGTAGGCTGCACGTGGGACATGGTTACCTATACATTTCTGTAATATTTCAGAGGCCAGCATGCTGCATATAGATGGCTCATCATCTAATGTATGAGGGACAGAACTCTGCATAAGAAATGCCAAGCCGGGGTCAGTCCATCAAGCCCAGCATCCTGTCTCCTACAGTAGCCAGTCCAGGTCACTTAGACATGCCTGTCAGATCCCACATAGGAAAGCCCCTTCTGTGGTGCTCATTTCCAAAAGCGGCAAGCTGAGGCGCCGAAGGCTATCGGGTGTCCTACAGGAACTTATCCAGACCTTTCTAAAACTCAGTTAAATTGCTAGCCTTGAGCACATTCTTCGGCAGCAAATTTCAGAATGTGTGTGTTGATTGGAACAACACTATCTAGAATTCATTTTACATCTGATACTAGTTACTTTCATGGAGTATCCCCTGGTCCTAGAACTACAGGAATCGCCTTGACTTTTAATCAACTGAAAATTCAGTTCACAAAACCACATGAAGCGATCAAGTGGTGTGTGTACACATCAGAAGAAAGGCAAAGTAAATTTTCAAGCTCCAGTTATAAAACATTTCCCCCTGTTAGCTAACTTGCCCTGAGCTTACTAAGATACATATGAAGAAGTTTAGCTGTCTTGTTAGTCCACTTGAATGCTCAGAAATAAGTTAAAAATAAAACAAAAGTATGTAAGGTGATACTTTTTTTTATTGGACTCATCATCTCATAAGTACAGCTGTGCATTAAAGGCAGTCAGAGCAATCATTTCATCCTAATATAGGACAATTAAGTGAAACGTTTGTCATACTCATGTCTGATGCAATTGCTGCCACTTGGCCCGGCAGTCAAGATGATACAGAGCCTTCCATCTCTATGGTGCAAATTTTGTTCTGATGTAAGTCACTTATCAGATATCTGGAGCCTATGCAAAGGGAAGTTTTGGTTTCAGACCCGCTCTCAGAAAACATGCTACTAAAAGCTGCCATCACAGTGCTGAAAGACAACCCAGCTGTCAGAAAAGATATCAAGCAGAGAATTAAGGTGAAAAGTGAACTATCTACCACATTACAATAGTGGGTCCTACTGGCAGGGAGTGAGTGTGCGCCCTGGCTGCCTGTTCAATGGAAAACTCGTGTCAAATCAGCATCTCCGTGTTCACGATTCTTAGAAAGGTTTTTTTTCAAGTATCCATTTCATTAAGCGATATTATCAGTGCGATATATCCATTTCAATAAGCAACTCCATCTGTTTCCATGGCAGGGGAAAAGGGAAATGAGAGCTCCAACTCTTACGGTCTGGGAAAACCAATAAGCATGGGGGTAACTTGCTGGTGGGGCAGTTACTGTCCTTAACCAATAAGCCTACGTACTGTTAACACAGCTCCAATATTGCTCTCTGCTTCAACAGCGAGGAGTAACAGGGAACTGGATTTAGATAGTTGCCAACGAGGGCCCTGACGTTTACGGTTTGTGAAACTGATAAGTGTAGGGATAACCTGCACGGCCTGACAGATAATACCATAAGCTTGCTGGGCAGACTGGATGGACCATTTGATCCTTTTCTACAGTCATTTCTATGTTTCTATATGACCAATTTGCAATATCATTACAAAAACAAGCAAAAACTTTTTTTTAAATTAATAACAGCTGTTTGGAATGCTATAGAGCCACAGTCAAGGAAAGGACTAGATACCACAGTCCAGTTATATACATTCTCATGCAGCCGGTGAACTGTTCTTCATTGACTATTGGGAGGCCATGAAAATTTTTATTTTTTTTTTTGCCCTGCATGAAAATGTGCTCTCTTTACTTTTCATGGTCCACATGGTGCATCAGCACATCTTGGAAAATAAACAGGAGACTCAGTCTAAGACAGCCCTGCTAAAGCTGTATAAACAGAATTTGTAGCTGGCATGTTGTGTATGTGTTTGTTTACCCTAAAATATTTGCCAGAAACATTTTTGTGACTTTAAAAGGCAAAGTCTATACATATGGTGGTGAGTATCTTACTTACCCCACCTTTATAGTATTGTGAGTTAGATGCCCCACTTAATCAGATTTAATTGAAACCGAAGTGCCAACTAGGAAAATAGCTAATGTGCCCTCCCACTTCATATCAAAGGGTGCGCTGTCTCAAACCGCTAAATACTGCCAATTCTGGATAAGGATATATATGGGGGCTGCCAGGTAGGTTGGTTTAGGAAACTACAAGCGATACAGAACACGGCGGCCAGGGTAGTGCTGGGAAAATCTAGACAAGATTCAGTAGGTCCATTATTATTGAGACTATATTGGCTGCCAATTAAATTACATTGTAAATTTAAATTCTTAGGACCTATGGTAATTTTAAAAAGCATTTACTTAATGCTTAAAAAGCATGCTTAAAAGTGGGTTTTACCCATGTAAATGCACTTTACCCATGTATGTAGACTTTTGAAAATTGCTAAAATATATGCCATTGAATTGCCCATAAGATATTTAGTGTAAGTGCACTTTACACGAGTAAATGGCTTTTTTAAATTGCTATGATACTATGTTACATGTTCACATGTAACTCCTTTGAAAATGTACCCATTTGTGTTAGCATTTAAAATTTTGGGAAGGGTAGGACCACCCTGTTTAAGTTGGCAATCTTCAGGTTGGAACTTACTCTCTAATCCCATGATCTAGTTCAACTTTCCCCAGCTTGAGCTTTTAAACATGTCAGGTTACAAAACCAGATTTTTTTTCAGCTATGATTTCACAATAGTGGAATGCTTGGTCATTAGAAATGTGGGAGGAGTGCGATCCAGTTAAATTTTGGAAGAAGCTGAAAACTCAGGGGAATAAGGTTATTGATGATTTGGAGGGGTGGGTTTGACATTCAGCAAATGGCAGGCAATGTTCAAACGGGCAGTATGTGGATTGTTTGTGATTTTTGTGTTTTAATTTTTCTTTTGTGTTTTATGTACTGGATTGTATTTTTTATTTTAATTGTATATCACTTTGGGAGTTTAAATTTTTTTTTTTTTTTAACTGGAAAGCGATTTATAAATGTTCTTAAATAAAAAAAAGAATTAAATAAAAATGTAAGCTTTGGCCTCAAATCAAACTCAGAATCCTATGTTGAATATTGCAAAGCATAATTCCCATCAGATATGGATGTGAGCTTTCACAGGGTTTAATTTGTAGACAAAAAAAGGAAGCGGAACTGCGGACCAAGGCCAGGTGTGAGGCTATTACTGAGCATGAAGTCTCTCCAACACACATAGCCAAACACACGCTTCACACACACTTCCTGCTCCAGCCTTAGTCCCCCCCGCCAGTGCTCAAACCCCCAGCTATCCTTCACCCATCAGAGCTAATTTACACTACTAACTCTGCTCTGCTTCCTCAGGACCTGGAAAAATGGTGACAGAACACCATTCTAGGTGGGTCTGCCAGAAATTAAGCCCTGGGTAACAGACACAAAGATGGGGATGAATTAACTAAGACAAGTTTGAAACTTGTGTAGTAGCTGGGATGGAAGCTTTGACGACTGGCGTTAACTGTTCACAAAAAAGTTTCAGACGTGTGCCAGTTCAACCCCTTTTTCGTTCCATGCTGCAGTATCTGCTTCCGGAACATATCCTCCCCCCCCCCCCCCCCGTCTGTTTTGGGAAGGAGTGAAACAGGGGGGGGGGCTGAATTAGGGGAGCAGAGTTGGTTGCTCTGTCTGCTCCAGGCTCACCCCCTCCTTGCAGACTGTCTGGAGGGGAGGGGCTGGAGCAGGAACAGAATACCCCCCACTCCATTCCAGGTCATTTCCTACCCCCCCCCCCAAACACACACACAAATTAAGGCCTGGTTTTTCTGCAATAGTATTTACTGAAACAACCAATATGAATACATCTGTTCCAAGAAAACCCTGCTCGTCTTTCATTTCCCATTCGTTCCACATTACATTTTTATTTCCTAGTACTAGAATAAGCATTGTGTGCACACACATACATGGTTCTCTTTAGGTGTCCTGACCAGGGCATCCTACAATAAATATTAAAATATTTTAAAAATATAGCAGTACACAGGTTAAGTCATGATGGGAGGATGAGGAAAAGGCGGAGAATACTGGATAGACCAGAGAGAAAAGACAGGTTTCTCATATTGCTTGGTCAAAACTGATCATCTATCTGCATGGCTATTAATCGCTGGATAGACACAGACTTATGTGTAAAGCCATTTCCCTGTTCTCTTTTGAAAAGGTTACCTTTGAACCAACCTCAGATATACAGAGAGCCACGGAGCACAGCCATCAAAAGACATTCAGAAGAGGATCAGCAATCTTATTCAGTAACTTATCTATTAATATTTTTCAAGGGGTGTCCAGGATGCTGGAAAGTTACCTTTGTATCTTTCCAGAATACAAGTGGTGAAGGCAGGCGCTACCGTTTTCCATATCTTAAAGAAACTGCTACAATTTATCTTTTCAGCATGGGAATACTCCTGTATTCACCTGTAAATATACAATACTGTGTATGCATGGAATCTCAGTAATAAAACCACCTGACAGTGAAAGCCAGGAAATTACAGTCTGTGGTTACTTTAAAGCATGGTATCACATGGGATAGGCAGATGCTTTCAAGCAAGCCATCTGCTCATATACTATAAATACAAAATGCATAAATAGCTATACAATGAAGCAACTCTCATGCCAGATGTTAAGCTCATGTCACATGCCAAGCTAACAAAATAATGGTAGGATTTACTCCATAAAATATATTTATTTCAAGTGTGCCTGCAAGATATATTTCTAATGGCTGAGTGCAGTGGTTCCAAATATTATGTCACAGATAACTGCGAAAAAGAAATAGTTATTGGGTTACAAAACCTGGACTCCAGAAAGCAAAAAATGCCTCAAGTAAAAAATACTTTGACATTTGAAAAATCATTCTACATAGTTAATGAATGTCATGGCACTTTTTCCAAAAAAGTTTTAATTAGCCATCCTGTTAAAGTAAAACGTCAACCCACATGCTCAAGCACCAAACTAGAAGGTCCATTGGTCTTTTGACCTTTACATTACTCTGCATTGCTCCCTCCTTTTTTGAAGCTCATCTAAGGGGCTAACTCATGAGAAGTATGCTTACACAGCTGAAGCCAGTAAACTGCGCTGTCAGGATGTAATGACCTTTCACGGCCTAAAAGCAGATATTCTCAGGCTCCATCTTTATGGATCCACGGACTGAAAGCTACACTTTCAGCAGACTATCATGTACGTGCAGAATGAATACACAAACTGCAAACTCTCTTCCTTAACTTAATTGTTTTCCTCCAGGACTATTTATTTATTTCCATTCGATATTCTGCCTTTTCCTGGAAATCAATGTGGATGACAAAGAAAGATGTGAATTGCTATATATATATATGGGGGCGGTGGGAGGAGTCATAAAAAACATAAAACTGGGAACTGAACAATGTATAGGTAGCAATGCATAGTTTTTGCTGATTTCATTGTATAGGCAAGCACAGTACATAAAAGTAGTATTGGAAGCAAAAATAGGCCTTCCATCCATTTCCGATCATGCATTAGCATGGTTAGATTTAGAGGGGTATCTTCCAGCCGGTTCAGATAGATGTTGGCGGTTCCCAAAATATTTATATAGCAATCTGGACTTTCGTGATTATTTACTGAAGCAATGGGATACTGTTTTGTCCCATAATGAAGACCATCAGGATTTGCCCATCCTTTTTTGGAAAACTGCCAAGGTGGCTATGTGAAAGGCAGTTTCATCTGCCATATTGTCTTTAGAGAAACAGCAGCATCTTGATATGAGAACCTATCAGCGATTCTCCACCAGGGAAAATAAAGCCAAATTTGTGGCCACACAGAGCGCTTTAAATGCTTTCCTCCATCAGAGGGCCAAAAATGGTTTACTATATTGTAAATGCAAGTTCTATCAATTTGGTAACTAGGTTGGCAGATCCCTTGCTAACTTAACTAAGAATTGGATAGATTCAGAATTTATAGTGGCTCTGCAAAATAGTTCTGGGGTTTTGGTGAACTTGGGGAAGGAGATTAGCGAGAGTTTTTAGAGCTTATTATCAGTTTATTATAAAGCTAATCTGGGAATTCTGACTCGTATTAAAAGTGACCTAGAATTCATAAACCTCTCCAAATTAACTAAGGGGCAGCCAGCAAAACTAAATAAGCTCATTCAATTGCAAGGAATTCAGTGTGGGATCCAGGAAGCTAAGCTGATGAAGACCCCAGGACCTGTTGGCTTCTCTGCTGAATTTTATAAAATTACTGCTTTACAATATTTCTCTTCTTATAGAGAGAATGATTGAGCACTTAATTGGATTGGGCCATTTTCCTTTTTCACACAACAAGGCTGTTATTTCAGTTGTGCCCAAATCAAGCAGAGATTTGTTGCTCCTATCCTTGGTATTGGCCTATTTCTTCTCTAAACTTTAACATAAAACTTTGGAGAAGATTATGACTGCTGGCTGGCAGGGATCCTACCTACATTAATTGGCACCAAGTGGGCTTTATCAAAAGGCAATGTCCCACAATTAATTAGGGTAACTTTAAAACATGTGTGAGCATGCCCATATATGGACAGCTATATGGACACATGCATGCATGCCCACATTTTATATTGTTTGCCCATATGAATGTATACTATATTAAATCTAAGTCTACCCAACATATTTGTGTATTTAAAAATACATGGCATGTATTTTAAAGTTTAGGCTTATCTGACTAAGTGGCAACAAAAGTCCAGCTAAGTAGGGCTGTGGTGACTTATCCAGCTAAGTAAGATAGCCGGATAAGTAAAAGAAAAGAGCTACTTAGCCTGATAGTTAAGACAGATGGATAACTAGCATCTGAAGACTTATCCAGCTATCTTACCTATCAGGCTAAGTAGTGCTTTTAAAGACTTAACTGGATAAGTGCGGTTTTGTTGCCACTTAGCCAGATAAGTCAACATTTATCCAGATACTTGAAGGACATCTGCTATGCTGCATATTTGTTCTCCTAAATCATTTTACATGAGGAAATGTAACTTGTGCATTTTTCTTAGCACTTGTCTTTTACACATGTAAACGATCAAATTTTATAACGTGTGCATGAAGGGAATTACCAGTTATACCAATTAGTCCACTCTATCTCTAGGTCATCAAGACTCCCCTGGTTCTTCAGCCTGAACTCCCTCCAGTTTACCCAGACCCCTTACTCAGTCAGTATTTGGCTATTTCCATCACGTTGATGACTGGATGTTGGGTATCCATTATTATACTCCCATTTCTTTGGAAAGCATTGTCCTTTTCCTATTAAGCCCTGGCTATGTTTTACATGCACTTTTTGTTATGCTGACCTCCAATCTCAAAATGAGTTCTCCTGTGATACCATTGGTAAAAACCTTGGAAATATCATTGCTCTCTCCTACAGCTGAATAATTCAGTATCTCAATTTCTGCCACTTATAGGCAACAGGAATTTCTTATCTGGAGCTCAGTCACAGATTTTTTTTTGCTGTGGGATGCTAGCGGGCTGAAGATTATTTCGCAGTTTTAGATGGAACAGGACGAATATGGTCCTTCCAGGATTAAGTGAATATGATCTGAATCACAAGCATTTTTACACTTATCTACAGACCAGTCATTACATTGATTCACTTGAGATGGAAATTGGAAGCATGCAGAGAATTTTTCGCAGACATGTGACCTCTCTGATCCTGTTTGTCGTACTATTTCTTCATTATATCATTCCCTGATGGAGAAAATGTAACCTCCTAGGTATGCTAAAGTGTTGCTCTTCTGGGGACAGGAATTAGATCTGGATCTTACAATGTCTTAGCATATACAATACTTTAGTAGGATACGTGCTATTACATGTAATGTTGCATTACATGTAGTACAGTACAAATTTTTTATGAGATTATTTTTTTCAAAAATTAGCCTGTGTCATGAAATTTTCTTCAACAGGTAAATATGTTAAATGCAAATCTGTGATGGGGACTTGGGGGCACCAAATTTGGGACTGTATGTATAAACAAATTTTGGCGGGAAATAGTTAGATGTATTCATAATTTTTCGGTGCCATGGTGCATCTTTTTGATAGTTTGCAAGGTACTGTTTTTGGGTCCAAGCTTCTTAATCTTTGGGTAGGCAAAGCCCTTCTATTAGCAAAAAAGTCTATTCTACTGTGCTGTTTAATAGATGATCCCCCTGACAATGACCCAATGGAGAAATCAGCTTCATCAGGTGTGTTTATACTAAAAAAAAAAAAAAAACATGGAAGAGACAGACATTGTTAAGAAGAAAAGAGTTTTTATGAATCTTTGACTTGTATTTACAGTACTTGCCACAGAGGGCGAGAAGTATGATTTTAAACGACTACCAACAATGTCAGAAGACGATGAGTATGCTAAGATCATTATGTCTGAGTGGGTAAATATCACTGTGGTGATTCACTGTAATTCTGTTAGAGGTAATAAGGGGCAGGGGAGGGAGTAGGGATTGGGTTTCTCTGTATGGGTGTTAAGTTTGGTTACATATACTGGGCACTGGGAAATGTCAACCAGTTGTCCAGAACTACATGCATTTCTACTTTGTCTACTGTTCCTACAATTGTCATAAAAGGTTTTGAACATTAAAAAAAAAAAAAAAAGTAGAACACTGCTTTCATAGTTAATGGAGGTTACCTAGCAGTAAGATGGGTGGAAATGCAAACTTCAGGGGAAGGCTTGATCTGTAATTTGCTAAACCAGTAAAGATGATAAAGAAAACGAAGGAAATTCTACAATGAGGGAATAATATATAGGAAGTAATTTTCTCTTTTATTTCGGCAACTCCTTATTAATGATACTAATCTCATTCCTGGTATTTTTGAATGTTTGCGCTTTTTCAGATTCATGTTAAAATTAATCCCCCCCCGAGGCAGCCGGGTGGCGAAACACGGGACCGTGTTGGGGGACTTGCATTTAAAGCTTGTATCATTAATAAGGAGTTGCCGAAATAAAAGAGAAAATTACTTCCAAAAAGTGAACCAGGAATTTATATCTTCTTGCACTTGTATGGATGTTGATTATTGAGAGTGCAAGCAATACTTCGGTGTGTGTTTGGAATAATATATAGGACACAAAGTAATAGGGAAATGAAGTGCTACTAAAGGTACAAAGGTAATAAACAGCGTGGAACAAGCAGAGTACATTGTGAAATTTTTATTGTGATGGAGTCTGGGGGCTGAGGTTGCTACAAAATATCAAGTAGGGTAGTCGAAAATGGAGGTGTATGCAGAGCAAATAGGGTATAAAAAAGGTGACAAACACAGTGGAACAAGCGTACAGAACATTATGAAGTTTTGTTTCAGTAGTCAAGTAATTAAGGTTCTAGCTGTGGGCTAAAGGCTACTACAAATAGCCAGATTTTCAGTTTTTTCCTAAAGGTCGATGTTAGCTTGATATCTAAAGTTAGGGAGTTCTAGAGTAAGGCTTCCCAAACCTTTAGCCAACGTGACCCCATTTTAGGTCTTGACAATTCACATGATCCCAAAGTAAGACCAAAAGAAATTAGCAGAAGGGTGATCTCCCCTCTCATCCTCCCTGCACTCCAGCTGATCCCCTCTTTCAACCTCCACTCTCTCCAGAGGACCTCCTCTCAACCTCCATCCCTCCAGCGGATCTCCTTTTACATTCCCCAACTTCTCTCACTTCCTAGCTCATCCCCTCCTTCTCTCACCTCCTCCAGCTTATTGTGCATCCCTCCATTCCCCCCAAGCCCTTCTTGTTCACCCATCTGATCCTTTGACATTCCTTACCGCTTATCCCATTCCCTCCTCACTCTTACCTTCTCCCCTCCAATCTTCTTTTGTAACCCCTCCGGCTGATCCTCTCATCTCCCAATTGACCTGCTGTCATGCCCCCTCTCTCACCCTCTAGAGCTAATCCATCTTCACTTGATCCAGCCCTCTAGACCCCTCCTGTATCTGATACCTTCCTTCAAACAGACTCTTCTCCAAGCATCTCCCTCATCGGGAACAGTGACAACATTTTGCTGTGGTCCCTGGACCAAAGGTAGATGACAACGGATGGGAAACAAAGGCAAGTTGCTGACAGAGGCAACAGTTTTCTTTTGGATAGGTTTAGTGGAGGTTGAGGAGAAAGGAGCAGTGACAGACTCCACTGGTGATTATACGCTCAGCCTCCCCTTCCCTCATGGCTGGTTCTAAGCCCGATGGTCATCTGCAAGCAGCAGCAGCATTAGTAATGAAAGTCAGCACAGGGCAATGCAGATGTAGGGCCTGTGAGGGCGTGCTGGCTCACAGGCCCCACCTTGACTTCTGCTGCTGCTGATGCCTGAAGACTGCAGCCATTTGAGGCACTTGTGACAACTCCTACATGTTTTATGACCCCCATCTGGGGGTCCCAATCTCAAGAAGGTTCTCTTTCTAGTGGGGATAAGTTGCATTTCTTTCGGGGCTGGTACAACTAGGTGGGCTTGAGGAACAATGAGTGGGCAGGTATGTACAGGGTGAGTTGGTTGGGAAACAGAGTGGTGCTAGTCCTTAAGTGCCTTGAAATCCTTACTGTATTTTGCTGAATTTCCAAGTATTTATATATTATTTATTTGAAGATTTGTTACTCACGTAATCCAAAAGTACCGGTATTAGGTGATCCACATTTAAAGGCAGTACAAAATACGAAAGTACAGACTTGCTGCTAAATGCCATTAGATGTCAAATAATATCCTCAAATTTTCATTAGTTATACCACTTACTAATACTATTGGATTACATTCAACATTCCAAAGAATATCTATGATAATTAAGCGGCAGCTCAATAAAAATGTTGCTGATTTTTTTATCCTGACTTTTAGTTTTGCTACAGCAGGAAATATCAGTAACTAATATCTTCTCTTTTGCAATTTTGCATGCTAGAACACAGCTAATAAATGTGCAGTGCACATTAATGTCAACCATTGTAAAATTACCTGGCTAGAACGATTTGCAAACTCTCAAGTCACTGATTCAAAAACAAGGTTAAGATATCATTTTAATCTCTTAACTGGCAGTATGACATACAATGCAACTCAGAAGTAAGGAAGATATATGAGAACATAGGCATAGCAAGGAGGAGACGGAGATAACAAGAGGTTAAAGGCCAAGTCCATTAGTAGAAACTTACATTTTAATTCAGGCTCCATTACAGGAGCATGGATTATTCCTAATGTATCCACAGTTGCCTAACTAGCTACTAAACAACCCCACCATTCAAGGAGAAAGAGAACTCTGGGTGGAACTTGTGATTATCTCAATCAATTGCACTACTAGCCTTTCACTCTTTCCTATAGAGAGAGCATTAGCCAGAAGAATAGGGGGTTTTATTTACCAAACAAACCTTCTATTTAAACCTCACCTGAAATTTCTTCTTTGCCACAAAATACTGCATCCTTCGAATGACCTTAATGGCAGCGCGGTGGTGTTCTCTCAGCCTATGGGGGAAAAGAAAATACAGAAAAGCAGGAGACAGGTGAAAAAAAAAGAGTATTCTCTGGCCAGATAACAGGTCCTAATGAAAGCTTTAATCTACATTTGTTGCACTGAGAAGCAATTCCTTCCCTGGACATGAGACAGGCCTTTATTGTGAGGCTAGAAAAAGAGCTAGAGATAAGCACTGGGAGTTAACACATATCACGCTACGTTATCCGGTGTTCCAAGAAATTTGCATCAGTTTCAAGAGAAATATCTTTTTCTCAAGGCACAGCTAGTACCACTTACAGATTTTGTTTTTGCCTCAGGTGAGCGAACTACAAAACAGAATGATGAGAAGGCACAAACTCCACACCTAGAAATAGACTGAACACCACAGAAAAGGGTGGGGGAATTTGGTGTCTGTCAAGGGAACTGTGGTCTCTTGTAACAAACCTTGAAAATTCTGTCAAAAAGTAGGATCAAATAAAAATAATTTCTTTTTATAAAGAAAAAAAATCACACAAAAAAGGAAAATTATGAAAGGGCATCAACAAATAGTACCCTCAAATTTTGTTTTCTTAATTTTTCAAACATTTTGTGTGGATAAATGTTTATAAGAACATAAGAACATGCCATACTGGGTCAGACCAAGGGTCCATCAAGCCCAGGATCCTGTTTCAACAGAGGCCAAAACCAGGCCACAAGAACCTGGCAATTACCCAAACACTAAGAAGATCCCATGCTTACTGATGCAATTAATAGCAGTGGCTATTCCCTAAGTATAATTGATTAATAGCCATTAATGGACTTCTCCTCCAAGAACTTATCCAAACCTTTTTTAAACCCAGCTACACTAACTGCACTAACCACATCCTCTGGCAACAAATTCCAGAGCTTTATTGTGCATTGAGTGAAAGAATTTTCTCCAATTAGTCTTAAACTTATAAATGCGATTCGCTTCCTTTTTGCGAGACTTATCTGATGATACCCCTAGATAATTTAATTTTTTAAATATATATAAATAGTGTTTTTAGCTGATTTTAATAGTGTTTTTGAGGTTTGTTTCAAGAGTCAGCTGTTCCCCTCCACAGATCCCACATTTATCTCCTTCCTCCTTGTACTGCTCAGGTTATTAAATAGCATATAGGTTATTATTAGCATATAGGTTCCCAGCAGTCTACCCTGCATTTTTACATGGATTTGATTGTTTATCTTTTTCTTTCACTTTGTATTTATTAATATTTTAGCAATCATATTGACACTCATATGCTTGTTGATAAATGTGGAGAAAGATTTTAAAACTATATATATAGTATAAACGAAAGATTGCTATATAACACAATCTTCTATATATATAGGTAGACCAGAGAAAATTATAAAAACAAAGGTGATCAAGATTCACTAGTTTGCATTGAATAAGAATGAAAAAAAATCCCCCTCTTAAAACATTACACGGAGAAAGGGAATCCGAACGGGTGTCCAATCAAAAAGAAAATTAATAAACATTATTCAATAAGAATATTAGTTCAATCTAGACGGCCAGCAGAATTTGTCTGAATAAATGCGTGGACAGAGGTGTACCGAGGGTCTCCGGCGTCCGGAGGCCAATGCATTTATGGTGCCTCCCCCACCCTCCTTGTAGAAACGCTTCAGGGAAGAAAGTGACACTAATACAAGCCCCAGACAAGAAATGAACTGACTAATGTGAACAGTCTATGGGGGCAAAAGCTTTCCTGCCTGCAGACAAGCCACCAACACTGCCCCTTCCCTCCGTGGTACAGCAAGCAAACAAAAACATTCCCTGATAAAGAATAAGACCAAAGAGACAAGGACCGTGATATAAAATTTATAAATTCTTCCAAAATGTCCAATTTTTGAACGCCTTACTATCATGAAGAAAAAAAAAGAAAAGAAAATATGTCCTTTTCTCCAGAACTGCACACCATCAGTGCAGCCTCATTACAGCACACTGCCTGTCCCCTCACCAAATACAGACTAACCGACCACAAATTAGAAAGAGAAACACTGAGACAAAAGCGGAACTGGAAGCCCCAAGAAGCCAGACTCTGCCTGCAGTATAACACCAGAGAAATAAAAACAATTGCATTTCCCCTGAAGGTAAAAATATAGAACTATTCACATGTTCATTTCCCAAAAATGGCTCAGAGGGAATCAATTTCTTCCCACTTCTCATCTCAGAGAAACAGAAGCCACAGCAGTCTCGCCCTCCTGCCCCTTCCAGCCCCCAGCACTGTAGTCTCGCTCTCCTGCTCCCTCCTCCCCTCCCAGTTCCCAGCAGTCGTGGCTCCCTAGTCCTCCCAGCCAGACTCGTAATGCAAAAAGAGAAACATCACCATTTACAGACTCATAATGCAACAACAAAAACATCCCCGTTCCTCATAAAACAAAACCAGGAAAATCCATCGTGTTAGTAAACCATACACATAAAATACAGTATTTCTAAACAGACGACAACTACAGCATCTATTAAATAAAGATAAAGCCAGCTCTAAACATTTCCCAAAAATCAATTTATATAAATTTCAAAACAGCACACATGTCAAATAACACGCAATAATTAAAATTAATAAAGATAAAAAAAAGTTCCCTCGCCATACCTGGGAACTTTTGATTTCCAGTCACACTGAGATTGTCCTGGATTAATGGAGGGGAGTATGGGGTGGGGCAGGAGAGGCGGGAACTCACAGACATTCTCCTATTTTTCTCTCTCTCATATACACACACACATGCACCCTTCTACCCTCTCCTCCTCACTCCCCCTTCCCTTCCCCTCACTTCTCTCAGTCACTCATCTCCATCCTCTGCCAGTCACTTACCCCTTCCCTCTCAGTCACTTACCCCTCCCTCCCTTCTCAAACACTCACCACCCTCACCCCTTTCCCTCCCCTCCCTCTTCTCATCCCTTTCCTTCCTTCACACATACCCCTTCTCTCTCAGTCATAACCTACCATATGACTCCCCCCCCCAGTGGTCCTAGTCTTCCTATTGGCCAGGTATGGGAAACCAGCTGGCAGGTCATTTGGCCCACCAGTAAGCATCTAGTGCCTAGCTCCCTCTCTCTCATATGTGCACATGCTCTCACACACATGCAAACTCCCTCACACTTGCACACATGCGCTCTCATACACATGCACACAAACTCAGTCTCTCATATACAGACATGATCTCACACAATCTCCCTCTCATCCAGACTTCTCCATCTAATGGAATTTGAGGAGGAACTGTATGTGTGTGCGTGTGTTTGGGAGGGCTGTTCCTGCAGCCTTCTTCTCACTCAGGCCGCTGCACCGTCTCTTTTTGGTTTTGGCTGCAGGCAGGTTGGGTGTGCCAGTAGCCCAACGGACCTCTTCTTCAGCTGCCACGAAATGCAGTCTGCGGCAGCCTCAATGGGCCTTTCCTTCCTGATTCAATAGCCGACAGAGGGGCCCATGCGTACAGGATTAAGGATGCCCCGGATACCAGCCATAGGAAGAAGAGATGTCAAACAAAAGTTCCCGCTATGTACGGGTATTTAGTTCCCGCATGCACCTCCTGCTCCGTGTTCTGCGGCTGCAGTGACAGCCTAGGGTGGGACTGCCAGAGCTGCGCCCCTACACATTATGATTGGCCGTGTGCGGCTGCAGCGCGAGTGCGGAGCTGTACCGCACGGCCGACAATGAAAATGTGCAGTCCGAGGGTTACGCTCTTCCATCTTCCTTCCACGCGGGGCCCTGCCAGGTGACGGTTTTAGCCAGGCCTGCTTCTGCAGAAGAGCCTGGACTTTTCAGATGAGTTCACAGGCACAGAAAAATAAAAAGTCACAGGTGCTCCTCCAGCCCAGTGCCCAGGGTCCTTCCCCCCCCAATATGCCACTGTGCATAGAGCTGATCTGCATTCTAAAATAAATAAATCTCATCCCTAAATTTAAGCTGACACTTAGGATATTTAGGATATTTCAGGATAATACCAATTCTATGATTAAAACTTTTGTTTGAAAGCCAACTTTTTTTTTCTGATTTTCTTGTGTAGGATGAGACACCAATTTAATTAACCTAATTTCAGCTCCAACTTCTGGAGAGATACAGTATGTTACATACCCAGTCTTCATTCATTTCCAGGGCCAAGGAGATTATATATAAAAATTCCCCACCACAGGATTTAAGACATCTTCTAATTCCTGTGATAAATCCTGCCTGCTGTGGGGGCCAGTGTAGCACTAAGGTTTCTCATCCATTTCTTGTAGGGCTGAAAACAAGCTTTAACTAAGGATGAGAGGACTCCAATTCAAAATCTTCAAGCATTCTAACGTAGTAAATGACGGCAGAAAAAGTCCAACCGGCCCGTGCCGTCTGCCCAGCTATCCCATCCACACTGCTAAAGATATATCCCAGCTGCCAACGACAGAATGTGAGCACATGCAAGATTTTTCCTTATCCAGAACAGTTCTTGCCTTCCTCCTTTGTACGCCACAGATAAGCATACAAGATCCCCATTTAGTTCCCTCCAGCACCCTCCTTTTCCCATGCCTAGCCACAACGCCCTGTAATAACCTGAATAGCTGACGGCCTCTTAGGTCCCCCTGTCTAGCCTGCCAGTCAGACTTGGCTACGTAAACACCTGCATTCTTCTACTTAACTGTAGAACCTGCAGAATGCCAGACAGAACTAGCAAGCATATACCAAGGGCTGGTGCAAGGGTAGTAGGTGCCCTGGGCGAACCTTTAATCTTGCACCCTTCCCATTTACAGATCTGCCTATCAGCAGCAGCTGTGGCACAGCATCCCCCCCTCCTCTCTTGCCCAATTAGCATCCACCTCTCACTGTCATCTCACCCTCTGCCAAGTCCTGCCTCCCCTCATAAAGCAGATCTCCTCAGGTTTTTAGGCGCCTGATCAGTGGTCTGTCTGTCTTATTTCTCAGCTGTGCATGAACCGATACACTAAAGGTGAATTTTAGAAGAGTTGCTCGGGTTAAAAGGCCCCAGGCACGCAACTCTTATTTTAAAAGCAGCAAATTACACGCCTTCTTGCACGAGTGTGAAAAACAGAATGCGGGTAAAAAAAAAAGAAAAAAAGGGGGGGTGTAGATTCGAGCAGGAGCCCACATTTACGCATGCATAAATTCAGATTTTAAAACTCGGCGAACACAGCGTGCGTTGGGCTGTTACCTGCGCATATTTACTTCTGCTCTTTATCTGATGTAAGGCTGGAAAAAAAAACCTCATTATAGCCAAAAACTGATTGGGTGAGGGATCTGGGTAAAATAGGGAGAGTGCAGGCTGAAGAACCAGAGGGATCTTGCTCACCTACAGAAAGACTGGGCTACTGGTGGACTACTTGGTCAAACTGGTAATTCCCTTCACACACACGCATGCTTTAAAATGTGCTCACTTGCACATGTAAAAGCCAAGGAAATATACGCAAATAACGTTTCCTTGTGTAACTGCTTAAAATTACGATCAGACATATGTGCGCTAGGCATATTTTATATAATGCGCATGCACCTGCACATGGCCAAAAATGGGGGGGAGAAGAAAAAGGGGGTGTTGACCAGAAGGCTTGTCAGAAGCCACAGGAGCATAGGAACTGTCTCGCTTGCTCAAAGAGATCTCCAAGGATTACCTGGAAAGCTCTGGAAATTCTTTCCATGTCAATGCTGTCAGGATGCGTTCGACTAAGTGAGCTATTTGACTTCAGAGAAAGAAAGAGGATTGTTTTTTTGAACCATAGTAACACCTAAAGCTAAGAACATAAGAAATTGCCATGCTGGGTCAGACCAAGGGTCCATCAAGCCCAGCATCCTGTTTCCAACAGAGGCCAAACCAGGCCACAAGAACCTGGCAATTACCCAAACACTAAGTAGATCCTATGCTACTGATGCAATTAATAGCAGTGGCTATTCCCTAAGTAAACTTGATTAATATCAGTTAATGGACTTCTCCAAGAACTTCTCCAATCCTTTTTTAAACTAGGCTACACTAACTGCATTAACCACATCCTCTGGCAACCAATTTCAGAGCTTAACTGTGTGTTGAGTGAAAAATTATTTTCTCCGATTAGTTTTAAATGTGCCACATGCTAACTTCAAGGAGTGCCCCCTAGTCCTTCTATTATCTGAAAGAGTAAATAACCGATTCATATTTACCCGTTCTAGACCTCTCAAGATTTTAATCACCTCTATCATATCCCCCCCCCCCCCCCGCCCATCTCTTCTCCAAGCTGAACAGCCCTAACCTTTTTAGTCTTTCCTCAGAGGGAAGCTATTCAATCCCCTTTATCATCTTGGTCGCCCTTCTCTGTACCTTCTCCATCGCAATTATATCTTTTTTGAGATGCGGCGACCAGAATTGTACACAGTATTCATGGGTGCGGTCTCACCATGGAGCGATACAGAAGCATGATGACATTTTCCGTTTTATTCTCCATTCCTTTTCTAATAATTCCTAACACTGCTTTTATGACTGCTGCAGCACACCGAGCCAACAATTTCAAAGTATCATCCACTATGACGCCTAGATCTCTTTCCTGGTTGGTAACTTCTAATATAGAACCTAACATTGTGAAACTATAGCATGGGTTATCTTTCCCTATAAGCATCACTGCATGCAGTGGGATGACGTGCAAACGTTTAGCCGCACGGAGGGAGGGCAATGTATAGCTGGCCAATGGATGCAGCTAAAATGCTTTTTTGCCCATGGAAATCACTTTGAAAACTGTCCTAGGGATCCAGCTGTTCTAAAGGGTTCATCCCATTTTAATTCGATGGGGAAAATGCTGAGTACATGTGGCCCTTTTGTGAGGTGTAACTTGAGCTTTTCAGGATTTCAATAAAGAACCAGGGAAACCAGGTCTCAAATCCCACTGCCACTCCTTGTGACCTTGGGCAAGTCACTCCAGTCTCCACTGCCTCAGGTACAAAATTATAAGGAGATTTACTAAGCCGTGATAGTTTATCGCAGGAGGGGCTTCCCTGGAAAACTGTCACAGCAGTCCTGCGTCACAATTTTTTTATTGCAGCACAAACGCATGACAAAAATCGTGCCACGGTATGAGGCCTAACCACACAATGGTCACCCACTTTGGCCAAGACCACCATTGCTTAAAGGATCCAAGTCCTGTGGGATGCAGCTGGACCCCACCCTCCCATAGCTCTCATTGAAATCGCTGATGTCCAGTGGAGCAATGATGGTGTCACGTGATGGGGTAAAGTCTAGGGAACGGACCTAGGCCACGTGGGAGCGCTCTGGGCTCCCAATGGATACCAATGATTTCAATAAGAGGTAAGGGGGAGGGTGGCTCGGTTGAGCCCCTCAGACCACCAGGGTCTTTTTTTTTTGGTTCGGAGAAACCATTTGGATGGGGGGGGGGGGAAGGGTTGGAAAAGGGAACGGGCTGTTGATGCATTGTTTTCCTATTTTATCTTTTTTTTTTTTTTACTTCTGTGGAGCCAGAGCTGTTTCGGAAGGTGGGGGGAGGGGGGGCAAGCAGGATCTCCAAAATCCCCTGGGGTCATTTTTGACATTTGGGGAAGTGTGTTTCGGGCAGCTTGGCCCTTTAATTTACCTATGGGACCATCTGGGACCTGTGTTAGTTTCCTGAGGGAGCATAGAGATGCTAACTACACCTTCCTCAAATGTGCTAAAACACGGGACTGAATTTTTTCTAAGTCAGCTGTGTTATTTTATTAACATAGGATTGCCTATGCATGAGCTTCTTTGCATGCATGCAAAATAGTTTATTTCCACAGGGGGATGAAATCATCTGGTATATCATGCAATACCACGCAATAAAGAACATTTAATGTGTGTTACATTCTGTTAAACTTGCGATATTGCCATAACGCTGCTTAGTAAATCTCCCTGTTATTTTGGGGATAGGAACATATCTGCAGTAACTGAATGTAATCCGCTTTTAAGTGCCAAAAAACAAAATAAATGAAATAAATAAAATAAACCCTATGGTGGGGAGCATATTTACTGCAGGAATTCTACTAGAGATCTCCAACTACAATTGAATGCTTTAGAGAAAGATTTATGCAGAAAAATCAACTTAAATATTTCTTACAAAATAGCATTGCTGCAGAAGTTATTTATTTTATTTATTTAGAAACTTTTATATACCGGTATTTGTGGGGACATCATACCGGTTCACATAGTAACTGAAAGATTGGAAAATACATTGCAACAGGGGAATGTAACTGGGCGGGGGTTGAACAGAAAGGCAGTAGGGAAGGATAGGAGAACAAGAAGGTAATAACCAAAACAATTTACAATGAAAGTCTCCTTAATATAAGGAGAGGGTGGTCACTTCGACCCAGGCAGTGCTCAGCTCTCAAACAGTCTCTCTCTAGACTTCAATTTCCACCCTGAGAGTCTGCTTAGGCCCAGTAGAGAATTGAAGAGGTTGACATGAAGTTATTGATGCAGAACATTTCTTAGGCCTGAACTGTATCAGATTTTAACACACTTTGCAAGCAGGTTAGAATGTATTCTTCACACCCTCACACAACCTTGAAGCTGAAGCTGGGGGAAGACATTCTGAACATGGGCATCTAGCTAGTGCATTTCAAATTTGCTAAAATCTTTCACCACATATTCTCTTGAGACCGTTGGGGTAAAATGTCCTATGGTTAAGGTTATTCTATTCTTTTCACACATTCTGCCATTCCCTGTGAATTATCCTTGACGGAGCCTCTGATTGCTGGGTAAGGGCTTAAGTGCGATGGATGGAAATGGATTGGGTTACATTGTGAATTGTTATTTGACGGGAAGTGCATGGCCATTAAATTGATGTCTGAAACTGGAATCTCTCTGCATAAGCCTGGTCATGCTGAAAGTTACCCATATACATTATTGTGAACGGGGACATTTTGACTAGCCTATGTTGTGTGAGGTGTACATGGGCATTTTTATCCCCATACACTGCAGCTAGTTTTCAAAAGGGAAACTGCTTGTGTTGTTGCCTTTTTATATATTTATTTTATTAAAGGCTTTTAAATACCGCTTATAATAGAAAATCCATGCTAGATGGTTTAAATATAAACAGCAAAAATAAACATAAAATGAAAGTAGTTAAACAATGCAATGTAAGCACAACAATGTAAGCACAACATAATTCAATAAAATATATGAAACAATGAAAACAGTACCCGCCACATCTGCTATTTGTGTGGGAGCTATTTCAATCCACCTGATCCAAGGATGCCTCTTTTTAACTTGGCTAAAAGCACACATGCATTCTGAATGCAGACACGTTCTTCCAGTCAAATGGAGGGTGGCATTTTTTAGTCATGTCGTTTTACCTTGGTAAATAGCTTGAAACTTGTCTTCTTAAAGAATAAAGGCCCAATGGACAAGGTATTTACAGCTAGTAGAGAGTAGTAGAGAGTAGAGAGTAGTAGAGTAGTAGTAGTAGTAGTAGAGAGAGTAGTAGAGAGTAGTAGTAGTAGAGAGAGTAGTAGAGAGTAGAGAGTATAAGTTTTGCCTCCTGTCATGAGGATAACCACATGGAGTGTGTTACTACTCTGCATGGGGGTAACTGCAAGGAGCAGCAGTTCCTACCATGAGCAAAATGCTGGGCAGACTGGATGGACCATTTAGTCTTTATCTGTCATCATTACTATTTACTATGCATGTCTAACTCCTTTGTTCAGGGTATTAATCAAACAGAAAATACCCTGTCCAGGGTAGTTTATTGCCATACTGTACTTACATATATTGCAGAATTTATGTAAAAAAAAAAGAATTCAGAGTTTTTGTGCCTTTAAAAAAAACAACAAAAAACCCACCATCATACCCATTAACATTCTGCCAGTGAATCGGGGCATTTCCTCAAGTTTTAATGCCCTTTGGAAAAATAACAATAGGAGAAATAAAACAACATACCATTCAGCCTTCTATTATAATTCTTATTACTCAGTGTGATGCCTGGGCACTGAATTGTAAAAAGATGCCTGAAATGCACTTTCCAGTAGAGTATTCACATGCACACAAATAAACCAGACTTGGCTCAGATCACAGCAACATATTAAAACCAAAACAGCTCATCCAGTCCAGCTGTGAATCGTACACTTTGAGCACATGCACATATAAATTCCCTTATGCAACCTAATAAAAGGGGCGGTGAGGGGGCGGGGCGGAGCATGGCTAGAGGCGCCCGGCACAGCAGCCATTTGCCGCTGTGCCGGGGGATTGCGTGTCGGCAGGGTGCATGTTATAAAATCACGTGTCCATGTGTGTGCGCCGGGTAGCGTGTGCACGCTTTTAAAAATCTACCCCAATATGGGTAGTGCAGGTTTTGGAATCCAATGAATTGCAAGATCGGAGGCAGCATGGTTTAACCAGTTAAATCTTGGCAGATGAATCTGATCAGTTTCTTTGATAGCGTAACCAGAGAGTTGGATCAAGGGAGAGCAGTAGATGTAGTGTATTTGTATTTCAGTAAGGCCTTTGAGACAGTTATGCAAAGTCACTAACCCACTCTATCACTCTAGGTCCCATATCAATGAAATTTTACTTATAAATAATTAGAATACCATTGGTATGGGACCTGAAGCAACTGACTGGATTAGAAATTGGCTGAGTGGGAGGCGACAAAGGGTAGTAGTAAATGGCGTTTTCTTTAAGGAGGGGCATTGTTACTAGTGGTGTGCCTCAAGTATCGGTCCTCGAATTCTTTTCAATACTTTTGTGAGTGACATGGCAGGAGGACTTTCGGGAAAGGTTTGTCTTTTTGCCAATGATACCAAAATCTGTAATAGGGTGGACAGTCGGGAAAGTGTGTAAAACATGAGGAGGGATTTAGCAAAGCTCGAGGAATAGTCTAGAGTCTAGCCACTAAGATTTAATGCTAAGAACAGCAGAATAATGCATTTAGTTTGCAAAAACCTAAAAGGTGAATTTTAAATATAGGGCATGTGCCAAAATCGGGAGATGTGAGCGCATTGTAGGACATGCCACCTACATGTGCGCACATCTCCCAGTACGTAAATATCTCACTTCGAATGAAAGAGAGTGGTGGTGTGGGCGGCCATAGGTGTTCTGCGGCAGGGCCAAAAGATGGGCACGCAGGTACCTATGCACTGGGGCATGCACCCAGGTCCAGTGCCATGTAAGTGTACTTCTGCTATGGAGGAGATAAAAAAAAAAAAAAAAGCAACAATACAGGCATCCCTGAGGGGTTTAAGGCATCTGGGGGATGCAGGTTAAAGAACCAGAGGGCGTTTGGATTACCTAAGCTCTAGACTGGGCGAAGTGGTGGATGAGCTGCTCAAACCGGTCATGGCGTGGATGCGCGCCTGTTATAAAATTCACCCACTTGCGTGACTCAAACTCGACTTTTCGAGGCTGTGCGTGCCCACTGCAAAATTGGGTGCACGCACACACGTGCGCCTAGGCTATTTTATAACATTTGCGCGCAAATGCGTGCTTGTTATAAAATGGCTACATCTCTGGGCACGTGCTGATGTGTACACGACGTACATCTGCGCCCACAAGCCCATTTGAAAGTTACTGTCTAAGAAAGAGGTGCAGTACTGGAGGTGAAATTCTTCTAAGCACAAAAGAAGAGCAGGATCTGGAGGCGATTGTATCTGATGATCATAAAGTGGCCAAAAAAGGTGGATAAAGTGACGGCAAAAGCCAGAAAGATGCTTGGCTGCATAGGGAGAGGAATGGTCAGCAGAAAAAGGGAGGTGATATTGGACCTGTATGGGTCCCAGGTGGGACCTCACTTGGAATTCTGTGTGAAATTCTGGAGACCGAACCTTCAAAGGGATATAAACAGGATGGAGTCGGTCCAGAGGGTGGCTGCTAAAATGATAAGTGGTCTTCGTTCTAAAGCCTATGAGGATAGACAAAGATCTAAACATGTGTACACTCTGGAGGAAAGGAGAGATATGAGAGAGACATTAACATATCTCAAAGGTTTCTATGCACACAAGTCGAGCCTCTTTCAATGGAAAGAAGGGTCTAGAACAAGGGGGTCATGGAATGAGGGTGTAAGGGGATAGACTCAGGAGTAATCTTAGGAAAAACTAAAAAAATTAACAGAGAGTAGTAGATGCATGGAAGAGCCTCCTAGTGGAAGTAGTGGAGACAAAAAAACCCAGTATCTGAATTCAAGGAAGCATGGGATAAATACAGGAGGGATCTCTAAAGGAGTGATGGAAGTTATAAAGCTAAATTAATTGCACAGATGGGCAAACTAGATGGGCCATACAGTCTTTTTCTGCCATCATGTTTTGTCTAAACCGATCTCGTGCATATTCATTGCGGAAATCCTGAAAACCTGATTAGATGGCGGATCTAGAGTACCCCCTGCTTTACCTCTTATTCCTGGTTCTCACTAAGCGCTTATTTATTTTGTCTGTCGACTAGACGTTAAGCTCCATGGAGCAGGGACCGTCTAGCGCTGCATACACCTTGTACTGCTATACAAATGTTTAGAAGTACTAGTAGTAGTAACACAGCTGGTACTAACCATCTGAAAACATACTCTTCCTGAGCAGTTAAACAGAGCTGACTTTTTCCCCCAAAATATAAGCATTCTTGGGAGTGATATGATTGGGAGAGGAGGGGGGAAAGGGGAAACTGAACCGGCAATTGCAAATTTTCAGCACCAGCTGGCTAAGTTTAACTGGCCATATCTGTGCTCAAGGGCAGCAGATTTAGGGAAATTTTGAGCACAATCAAGCTGGCCAAGTTGCAACTGAAACGTTGCCTAAATGTAACTGGCTACAACAGAGTCGGCTAAGCTGCCACTGAGCAGCTTGTTTACAATTGATTTCTTGGTCTATCAGGCTGGCCCAGGTCTCTTATTAAATTACACACATTTCTGACAAAAATGCTCATGAAAACTGAACCAAAATTATCCTCTCAAGCTACATAAACACGATAGGGAGAGAACCCGATCTATCGAGGCCTGCTGATGGAAACTTTGGTAGCAACAAATAATAATAATTAAAAAACATTATTCACTGAATTTGGATCTCAATATGCATTATCTCAAATGAACAACTCTTATAGTACCAAGATTAAAAACCTGAGACTATTTCTGCTCCGTGCCCATAATCCTGTTACTACTTGTCTCACCACAGACGTAGCTTCAGGGCACTTGAAAACATGCACAGCAAGCTTGCACCTGGTTCAAGAGAACACTTTCTGAAAAACCCCAGGTAGAGTACACGCCCCTCCCTTTCTTTCTCCGAAAAAAAAAAAAAATGCTAACATGGGCCTCAGATCATGCAGAAACATTTTGTACTGATTGAACTTTCAAAGAACTGGAAGTGCAGATTTCACTCCCACACGCAGCCGGAATTTGAGCTGGGCAAACTGGAACCTTCTCAGAATCCCAAAGGCTCGACTTTGAGTGAGAAGCACAAGGCCTGGCATCGTGGCCTAGTAGAAGTTCCATTAGTATGGCAGCCAAGTCTGCCTTTACAATAAACCCGTCAAACCCACCGAGCTCCCCTCATCCCCTCTTTGCTTCCTCTAGTGCTGGCTCTGAGCCTGAGGACTGCAGCTCCGACTTGGTCAGAAAAATGCCACCAAGAGAAGCAGCAAGCTGATGGCATTTCATCCCCTTTTCTCCCCCCACCCCAGGGTTTTGTCAATCCTCCAGGAAAAACACAGCTTATTTAATTCACATTAGAGCTTTAATGGGAGGTAAAGAGCTCATTATTAGGCAAAAATCATAAAAATAATGAATAATCATTAAAAAAAAAAATCAAACATGGCCTTCCTCAAAATTGACATGTCCTGGGGTTGTCATTTAAAGGTGAGTTAAGCCTCCAGGATTAACGTGCTATGGTGACCTCACGTCCTGGGGCTGCAATATTTTAATGGGTCCGAACATCTCAAATAGCACCTCAGTCACTGTAAACTGTAGCTTGCCTTGAGATACCAACCAATAGGCGTGAGCTAAATCCAAAAAAAATGCATAGCTGACTCTATGCTATTTAAACCTGGCATAACTGCGCTGTTTCCTCAGCGACCTGAAAGCTAGTCACAGATGTATTAAGTTAATCTAATAAAAAGGAATCATCCATAGCTTGTCTGTTGATCCTTATTTCTATACCATTAACAAATGACATCGTTGAAACTTCTTCCAATCCCCTGAAAGCATCTGGAGTAAATCTACAGATGTCTATATATCTTTAACTCCTATGGACCCTTCCAGTTTAGCTATTTAAGGTTCCTTTATTAAGTTGTCTCCAAAGGCAGCATCCTCGCTTTTTCACTACCTTAGAGACTCTTTGATCTTGAAATGGGATATAGAGCATGCTGCAGTGTGGCCAGTTGTGCTGCATTTGCAGGGACAGTCCTGTACTTTGGTTATAAAAACAGGTCACTTTTTTTTGTGCTGTCTGCAAAGCGAAAACACAAAACAAATCATCCTGTCCAACGAAGGGAAAGAAAAGCCAAGGACTTACGGGGTACAGCAAGAGGAACAAAACTGGGTCCACTAGATGGGTGATACAGTCCTTCCATGCCGTTGTATTCTCTGTGTCAATTTGCCTTTGTGATATGTGCCTCACTCCCTCTGCACATCCCAAAATGTTCCTCAAAATAAGCTTTAAATGTTGGCCACCCGTGTGTTTAAGTTGCAATGATTGTTGAGCACAAAAGGATGTGTTCAGCAGTTATTTCACTTTAAAACAATTCTTCATGTACAGCCCTAAGCCATTGGAAGAGCACTAAAAAGTGAAGCTGCCATAACCGGTGGCACATAAACAATAGCGGCAGAGAGAGAACAAAACTGGGTCAGAAGCAGCTCTATTTTTTTTTAAGTTGTGCAGTGCCATCCGGGGTTTGTTATTAGCTTTGGAGAAATCCATGGGATATTTACTTTCAGGAGCACACTGTTTCCGATAAATCAGAGAAATCTGAAACCTAGAGAAACAGATTCAAAACAGATGAAGGCTCAGACTGTATCTTAACCCTTTGTCTAATTTTTCCAAGCTAAGCTCCAGTGCACCAATGCAGCAATTCACCATAAACCACTATAAATGAAAAAATAATGGGGGAGGGGGGAGGAATATTTCAAAACCACCAAAGGGGTAATTTTGTAACATTGCACATAATTTATAGCCAGCAAGAATGTGCACAAGTTACATTCATTTTCAAAGTGGATTTACACACTTAAGTCCACTTTGAAAGTTATCCCAGCAAAACTGTGTACACACGATTATTAATAAAATTTATAACCCCCATACTACAGACAGACATGCATCATAATAAATACACCTACTATTTGGAGTGCATAGTTTTTCCCGAGAGAATTTATGCCCATAGAGGATAATTTTACAAAAGCATTTCTGAACATAAAACACAATTTTAGGCACCTAAATGGGCTTTCTGAAAATCACCCCAAGGGTGGCATGAAGTGATTTCCTATGTACTTTTACATGTACTGCAAAGAGGCCGTCCCGGAGGCGGAGATGGGGGCAGGGAAATCATTTACACACATACTTTCGATTTTCAAAAGCCTGCATGTAAACTGTTTGCATGGACATTTACCCCTGCTAGTAAACGTGCGTGCCTGTGCCGCACTAAGGTGCGCTCGGGCCTGCTAATTTTCAAAGCGGACTGACACGCATAAACCTGTTTTGAAAATTAGGGCTGAAGTCCACACGGGCTGTTTTAAAAAGCATGGAGGGTCATTTTCTAATGAAATAGTACTCGCGTCAGTCCCAACCTCCACCCAGATTCCACCCCCTGGGAGGCCTGTCCTCAGGGTGGCTAAAGGTCACCGCATACACTGAGGATGCTCTTTTATTTTTTATTTTTTTACATATTTATTGGTCTAGTCAGAATCTCAACCATACAACCTGACTTCCTATTGAGTGCCATCAAGGAATATAATCCACATGCAAAGTAGCCAATATAAAACAATTAGTACCCAATTTATGTTCAAAATGACTGGGATCTCTCTTTTACAAACATTTGGCAAATACTCACTCCTGTGTTTCATGTTGGTCCACATTTTATACTTTTATTATACAGTCCTTGCAACCTTCCTAAACAAAATTATAAATTGAGAAAACAGGAAAAATGTACGTTTAATGTTATCTTTTTTGTCCCAAAGATAACTGTAGCTGCAGTAAATCTCTGACTATTTTTTTTTTTTAAAGGGCTCCACTATTATCCTTTTGGGATCTTCACTTGTACCTATGTAGCATCTTTTAAATCAATAAAGCCAAGTTTATGAGAGCTTATAGCTCAAGTCTGTTCCATGCTTTCATAAACCTATCCCAGAAACCTAACATTTTGATTGCTCAGTTTTATTGGAATAGATTTATCTGTGCTTGATGTCCCTCTAAACCCAGCAGGGGATATGGTATCCTTTGTTTCATTTCACGTTGTTTGGACTACATGAAATATGCACATAAACGATTGCTTATGCACATAAACAATTTAGTGTCCACAAAAATTAAACACCATGGAACAAAACAAAAACTTTTCAGCTGCACAAGCCTTCAAATAAGGCCGTCTGACTAAAACATTTGGAAGAGGGCTCAGACTGTGGTTGAGTGAAGGTGAATAAACATTTACCCACCTAGAACAGGGTGCAAAAAAGTCTGAATCTGACAGATTAAGCCAAGTTAAAGTGTTGTCCAACAAGGAAGCCAACAACTGTTCTTCTCCACTGGAATTGTCTGCTATCTCCGTTTTCTTTCCATATAACCGTAGCTGATTGCTAGGAAACAGGATTGTAGGTTCCCAAATAGGAGACTGGGCCCTTTAACATTCATGCATTCCCTTAAGACAATACACAGATTCATTCTGGCCACTGGCTCTCTCTAACATGCTGTAGTGACAAAGGTGGTTTACTGGGTCCAAATGTGGAGCCTATGTTGCCTTCTGATCTCTGGCACCTTCAGGGCTTTGCTCAACCCACTGCCCCCGCAGTACCAATCGCACGCGCAAATCCTATGGCTACTTGGACCTCTACCCTGCTGCCTGGCCTGCCTTTCAGCCTTCTCCAAACCGAGTCCCAGCTTTTAAACAAAACTAAGAAAACCAAGGTCAGTGATGGTTGTTGCAGGGAACGAGAGCAGCAAAGTTTGCTGCATGACGGAGAAGCGTTTGACAAAATTTGATCCCTGAAAAGAGGTTGAAGGAAAAATTCAGGAGCCAGTGGATGAAACTTCTGGGGTGAAAGTATCAGACTTGACTCTAGTATTGGTTCGAAGGACATAATTTACAGTATTAACCTGGGATGGAGAACAAATGAACTCGCTATTAATAATCCAGATCCCAAATAATAAAAATAAGAAGGGAATTTCTCCCCATACTGCTCTAACATGTCTGTGCTGTAGCCTATTAAGCATTGCTTGTCTGGGCCAGTCTCATGGCACTGACATGCAGAAGACCCAGATTCGATTCCTAGGTCACATCGTCTGCTCTCTGGGCTGGCTGAGGATGCTGCAGAGGCAGCACTCACGACTCCCTGGGGGGGCGGGTGGCCAGGACTCAGGATCTACATTCACCAAGTTCTGAAGGAACCACAGTTTGTGGCGCTTGGCAGAGGACTATAAAAAGAGGGGGAACCCCCCTCCCCCCAGCTAGTTATGAAGGCTTCTTTTTAGTATACACTAAATTTCATCTGGACAGGAATGGACCTTGGATATGAGCTCAGTCTCTCAAATCTACTGCTAATGCTCCTTTTAATACTTGCATTGTGTCAAAGTTTGTATGGCAGCACCAGTGATGTCATCAATTATTCAACAGTGTTTTGTTTTGGGGGTTTTTTTTTTTGGGGGGGGGGGGGAGACAAATTCTTTTACAACTGAAAGGAATATACTTTTCCTGTACATAACTGCCTAAACCAACTGCACGTAACTGACACTCGTTTTCACTGTATGTAACTGATTGCGGAGAAAAACCTTATACCCTTTGTGTATTGTAAGCACACAGCTGTCTCCACCTCAACCAGGAAAAAACATGGGCAGCCAGCTGGACAGGAACACATCACATGCTCTGTGGGCTTATGCCCAAGCAAGATGCTCAGGTGCAAAAGGCAGATTAGGAGGCAGCAAAAAATAAATAAATAAATAAATATATATATGCTAGGCCGCCTCTTATCCTGCCTCTCTCTCATACTTATCACTACACCATAGACAGTAATAACTGCCATGTACTAGTTTCAGTGTTACTTCTTTAAAATTACTTTAAGTTACCCAGGAATTCTCTAACTTCCCTGGAAGCCACTATCGGGCCGATACAGTAAGGACGCATAAGAAAAAGTGCGGCAGTGCCGGGCGCCTGCTCGTTTGACGCGCGCACATTTTGGTTCACAAGCCGCTCGATTCAGTATTCAAATTAGACGCAAATCCAAGCGGCGGTAAACGATCATCTAAAGCGCGTCAATGAAGCGGTAGGCGTTCGCAGTCCATTTTACTGTATAGAGCAGTATTCAGCACCTATACAGTATCCAGGGTGGGCTGGAACCTGTCATTTGAAATGTCATTCCACCAGGTAGGCGGATGTTTCCTTTCTCCATGATCGGAGGCCCCGCTGCCTTGAGCGCCGTTCATGGACGTCCAAGGTCGGGGCTTCCGTTCATGGACCTTCCCACCTGTATCCGGGCATCCATGATCGTAGGCCGGATGTGCATCCCTGGTTGCATTGCTAACATCAGTAGTACTGCTGCATAAGGTTTCCAAGAAGGCTGGGCTAAACCTGCACGGTGAGGCTACAGTTTTAACCCAGTATCAGCGAGTGGTCCTTATCTCCTGTTATTTACTGCGTTAGTATGAGGTTCATATTCAGTTACTGGACGGATTGCAAAGTTAGCCGGATAAACTTATCCGGCTAACTTTGGAGTAGTACTCAGTGCTGCAGCCGCACTATTGAATAAAGCCGGCTATCTTAAAGGTAGCCAGATAGGTTGACCCAGCTAACTTTAGGTCAGCTCTATGGCATGACTAGAGTTAGCTGGGAAATGTTATCTGGCTAACTCTGAATATCAGATTTAGCTGGATAACTTAACTGGCTAGCCTAACTCCTCCCAGAAATGCCTCCAGAACTCCTCTATGTTATTCAGCTAAACTCTAGCCAGATAAGCTCACAAAATATTACAAAATCTGCATTTAGCCAGTTAACTTGAGAGTTATCCAGCTACATGCTTCTGAATATGGACCTCTATGTTTATGTTACAAATGGATACCAGTGTTTAAGCTATATGTCATCATTAAGTTTCTTCCAAAGAAAATGCCAAGGAGATGCTTTACGTTAAAAAATAAATTGAGGGTTTTTAAATCTGCTGAACACAATAAGCAATGCATTGCCGTTTTCCATAGATACTTATGAAATATGGCACCATACAGAAAAGTCACAACTTCATTTTAAGCCTTCATTCACTTATTCTATGTTCTCGCTAGGACACCATATAACAAGTGCATTCATAAATAGAAAACGTCTGATCCGCAGACAATGGCTCTCATTATGAACTTTCAGGTCTTTTTAAAAATGGGTAAAATGCTCAAGAACCACCATCTTTTTTTTTAAATTTTAAATAAGTAGTACATTGTTTTATTATAGTTTCATCTACAGAATAATTTTCTCAGCAGTGCGCATGAATTTCGCCAAACACAATCCTTGCCTTGAGGATTTAATCATCTAAAATCCAGTTTCCTGCTATACTACATTTGGGTAATCTGTGGCACCGGGAGGTAAAAATAACTTGCCCAAGGTCATAGAGTCAGAAAACCAAGACTAGAATCCCTGATCAGAAGAAATGCTCTTGACCTGATGTATCCAGTAGATCACAACTTTTCCCTTTCACTAAAGCAACTGCTCTCCCTCAGAAAGGAAACCCTGCAAAACTGGTGGAGAGGATGCCGCATGGATCTCTGCTCGGCATCCCAGAATTCAGACTTGAGGCTTTCTATTACAATGAACGTAAATGCTCCATCCATCGGATGCAAAGTTCATAAAAAGTACTTTATGACCTGACAAGAGCAGACTGAATTCAAGGACATTTTCAGACCAATGCTACACCAAGCACAAATCTTTGAAAAAGCTGGATAATGCAGACGCTGCATCTGTCTGGCTACAAATTACCAGAGTAACTTTAGGGCACCACCAGACTTAAGTTTGCTCAGGTAGTGCTGAATATCGATGCTACTCAGATAACCTTTCACATCTAGAATGCATCCATTCCCTGCCATTTTTTATCCAGGAAAATTTAACCCTGGGGAATGATCTACCTGGCTAAAATGTATCTGGTTTGGCCAGGAGAGAATTTTAAACCTCAGGGGTTTGTCTGGGTAACTCAAAAAGCTACCCAAACACATTTTTAATATCAACCTCTAAATGTGTAAAAGATCCGATACTAGCATCAGATGTTAGACTATTGCTCTGTAACCTATTCTGACAAAGCAACGATGCACTGGAATTTCATTTTTACTAGAAGCATTCAGTTTGTCGCCCAAATGCAGACCGTGGCTTGACATGTACATGGGAAATGCACTGTACTATGTAACAGACAAAATTCAATTTGTGCGGGCTAGCACCATTTCCTGTTGTAGACTCTTTCAGGCGACTGACAACGTCAAAAACAAATGGGAGTCAATGAGATGAGTAGGTTTACTACTTTCCTTGAGCTCTTCTACCTGTGTTACGTATTTTCTTTTCTTGGCCTGGCATGCCCTCCTGCTTTCAGCTCAGTCAGAACTGGCACTGAGGGGGTCAGGCACTTGGTACTATGTACCAGGGCCCCTCCTAGAACTCTGAAATCATGGACCCTAAATCCAGCCACAAGGGGGGGTCTTTGTGCAATGGCTAGAACTCCCTTCTTACAAGGGCAGTGAACGCTGCCTCTGCAGCACCCTCCAACCATCCCAGGGAGTAGAACCCAAGCCTAAAAATTGCATCCAGGCACTAGCACTGAACTGGACCGTGTGACGATTCTCATGATGCACAGGAATGCATTTATGAGTAATGAATGGCATTTATTTGCTGTTCTTTCCCCCTCTGCTGGAACTGTGAAGAATGAGAAACAAGATGTGCACGAGGAGACAATGCAATCTGTATTTTTACTGCATTTTCCAATTTTACTAGATGAGATATCAATTTTTCTTCAGAAGCTGTAGAGTTAAAAGTGCAACTGGTAAGAGGATTTTTTTTTTCCTCCCAGTTGACTGTAGCCTTCAAATTTAAGTCCAAGAGAGATTAGGAGAAAATTTGCTGCAGGCTGTCAGACCTCATTAAGTTAATGGAACTGGTAAATTGGCTCCTTTCCAACACATTGTAGAGAGAAAACAAGAAAAGTGTTTTCAGCTAAAGAGCGAGGGGATCCTGTTTCACCTTGGTAGCTCCAGGAGATTATTAGCGATAAATAATGGCAGCACTCGAATGACTGATTTGTGCTGTGTGTGTGTGTAAAGAGAGAAAAATAAAACTTTAAAAGAAACAGAGGAATCTGGAATAAACTTTTTTTTTTTACTTCTTTTATTTTTCTGTTTCTTACCCTGCTTCTTTTTATTTTTTTTCCATGAAAAGAACAACTCTTTCCAGCCCATAACAATGTTTTTCCTGCTTTCGTACTGATCGCCCATGTTGATGAGGGCAGAGTTTTACCAAAATCATTTATTTTAGAGACTGTGAGGGCATGATTGAAATGTAATGCTATAAAGGGTCCCATCACTTAAAACCTCAATTACCCTCCCCCACTGGAGACCCACTGCCTCTCGCATAAATCAAAAACAGAGAAAATTACCTCAACAGAAATAATCACTCAAAGTGACTTGAACTTAACCCTTCTGTAAAATGATCCGTGAATGTGATACCAGTTTTATGCCAATCACAACGTGGACACTAGCAGACGAACACAGCAAGCTAATAAGTGCTCTGTCCCCTTAATGGCCAGAGTGGTGACACGCATTAGAGGATAATGGATGGAGCTGTTCTAATACTGGGGATACAGTTGCTCTGTCTGCCCCCGGGACCCTACTCTACTCCCCAAAGTCATTGAATTACAAGAGTCTAAGTTGATAACTATAGGAGAAAAAATAAACTCAAAAGTTGCTCATCAGGGCTGCACCCTCTTTTTGAGACACTTATCATGAAGAAAATATATCTAGATGTTGGCAAGTACTCCATTATAGTTCTGTTCTGTTGCACAATGTTAGACCTGAAAAATATAAAAGAACAGTAAAATGTGACCTGGCTATAAACTATATTAAGTCATTCCATCCACAGACATTTAATGTTTCCCTATTATCATGACTCACACTAGAACATATTAGAAGGCTCTATCTAAATTGCAGGATGAACTTCAAATGACTTGCAGCTGAGTAGAGGGCAAACCAGACAAAACTGTGGAAAAACGACTAATCGGTATGACCCTACTTGAATTGTGATTATATGGAAATTGCAGATCCAGCAATATTGAGTCTCTAAAGCATTAAAGTGTAAAATAGGAGATAAGAAGCAGGCATTAATACCTTTAGAATATAAGGAACTGTTTTTATTTAAAATCAACCACATTATAAAGTGCTGTATGAAAACTTAATTAACCTCATTCATTTTAGGCCTGTTGACTAAAGAACACGCTAGGTCAGGGGTTCCAAACCCTTTTAGCTGTGGGGACCTTGTAACTTCAAAATGTTTGGCGACCTCCAGTCCATCACCATCACCACCACCGCCCTCCAGCCCTTCCCAAAAGCCCATCCCCACCAGTCTCTCTCTCTCTTCTCCTCCTCAGCCCATCCCCACCAATCCCTTCTCTCCCCAGTCCATCTCCACCAGTCTTGCTCTCTCCAAGTCCATCCCCATCAGTCTCTCTTTTCCTTTAGCCTGTCCCCACCAGTTTCTCTCTCCCCTCCCCAAGCCTGTTTCCACCAGTCTCTCTCCCTCACTTTTCCAGCCCACTACTCATTTTCTTGACTCCCCCCTCCCCAGCTCCAACACATTCCTTCTCAACACCCCACCCTAGTCCAGCATCATCTTCTCTCTCTCTGTCCTCTCAGCACATTACTGCTGATTCTGTCACTGCTGTTCTCGCCCCACCGTGAATTCCATCACTGCCGCTGCTATTTCCAGCCCACACCTGCCACTACCGATTCTTCCATGACCACTCCCACGGATTGCCTCCTCCTCCTGCAACCTCACAGCTACTACAGGTGTTGCATCCAGCAACGCTGATGACTACTGATTCTGCCACCACCCCAGTGCCTGGCTGTCGTCGACTGCCCCTGATCTCACAGTCACTGCTGGTGCTGCAACCAGCAATATCTAGACTGGTGCTGAGCTTGTGGGTCTACATGGTTTACAGCAGTAGGAAGTCTTAAAAAAAGTTCTGTTCCTGCACTCTGTGGATCCCCTAACGGATGGCCTAATGGAAGACCAAGGATCCGCAGATCACAGATTTGGAACCACTGCTCTAGGTAATATTAGTGTTACCAAATTTCATGGGCATCCTGGGAATTCCAAGCCACGCCACCTTACATATCTCTACTGTAAATAATGAGATGGTGCTCAAAACCTACAATGTGTCATTGTTACCCTAATTTCTACTGGCTAGCGACATAAGAAAAAGTAAACATCATTTCACGCAGAGATTCTCTCATCCCGTGCCTACAGTAAAACTCTTTTGAAAGGCAGAACCCAGTGTAATAAATTACAGGATAAAGTCACCTTGTAGCCCAGGGGCATTCAGGGGGCAAGCTCCCACTGCACCCGAGAACTAGACTAAAATGTTACCTTGCCACCTTTTCCGTCCATCACTAGGCTCCTCTGCTCTTTTTTTTTTTTTTTACTGGATCTTCTTTATATAGAAACATAGAAACATAGAAATGACGGCAGAAGAAGACCAAACGGTCCATCCAGTCTGCCCAGCAAGCTTCACACATCTTTTCTCTCATACTTATCTGTTTCTCTTAGCTCTTGGTTCTATTTCCCTTCCACCCCCACCATTAATGTAGAGAGCGGTGATGGAGCTGCATCCAAGTGAAATATCTAGCTGATAAGTTAGGGGTAATAGGGGTAGTAACCACCGCAATAAGCAAGCTACACCCATGCTTGTTTTACCCAGACTATGTTATACAGCCCTTATTGGTTGTTTTTCTTCTCCCCTGCCGTTGAAGCAGGGAGCTATGCTGGATATGCGTGAAGTATCAGTTTTTTTTTCTCTCCTGCCATTGAAGCAGAGAGCCATGCTGGATATGCATCAAAAGTGAAGTATCAGGCACATTTGGTTTGGGGTAGTAACCGCCGTAACAAGCCAGCTACTCCCCGCTTTGTGAGTGCGAATCCTTTTTTCTTCTCCCCTGCCGTTGAAGCTATGCTGGATATGCGTGCTCTAATAAATAGCTTCTCATTTTTTAAACTTCACGGAACAAGAGGGATGCTATTGTAGCTTTAAAAAATCTCCATCTCCAAGTGTAGGATTCAGCTGTTCATGCATCACATATGTCAATGGGGTATCTGCCCAGTGTTCCAAATAAAGCTTAGCACACCAATTCACCTGCTTAATTTTATGGTAATTTGAGCAGCCGAATACATAAACTTTGCAACAACTTTGACCACTAAGGGAATCAGAAGGGGGTCATGGCACAGATTGTCCCTTTGGGCAGGTGGCAGGTTATGTTAGCGCTGGGCATAACAGTGACTTCTAGCAGAAAGAACAGGGAATATGGGGGGTGGGAATATGGCTCAACATTTTTAAAGGTGCAGAGGGCAGGGGGGGGGGGGTGGTGGTGATTCCTTTAAATTGTAGGTTCAAGTAGTGCACACTATTTGCCAAAAACAAAAAGAATAAATTATACAAAACAACCAACCCCCCTCCCCAACCCCAATCAAAGCCAACCAAAAATCCCAACCGAAACGAACCAAATCAAAATGTTTTTGATTGTACACACCTCTACCATCAAGCTCAACATCCTGTCTCTGATAATGGCCAATCCAAAACACAAGTACCTAGCAGATCCAAAAGAGTAGATCCAATCCTTTTTGCTTATTCACAGTGATAAGTTACGGCTTTTCCAAATCTACCTGGCTATTAATGGTTTATAGATTTTTCCTCACAAACTCGTTCAAACCACTGTTAAACTCAGCTATGCTAAATGACTTTACCATATTCTCCAGCAATAAATCCCATCACTTGATTGTGCATTGTGTGAAAAACTACTTTCTCTGAGACATTTTAAAATTAATACCTGTTCATTTTATGGCATGTCCCCAAGTTCTGTTTGAAAGGGTAAATAACCATCCCCTCGTTATCTTGTTTTATCATCATTCTACAGATTACTAAACTAGAACAGGACTTAAACCTGTCCTGAAGATCCCCACAACCAGTCAGGTTTTCAGGATATTCACAATGAATACACATGAGAAATCTGCATATTGTGGAGATTCAGTGTATGCAAATTTATCTCATGAGTATTCATTGTGGATATCCTGAAAACCCAACTGGTTGGGTAGGTCACTATATCTCACTATTATATTTATTTATTTATTTATAATTTTTATATACCGACATTCGATCTCAATCGAGATATTTACCACAAAATGCTAAAATAAACTAAATGATTATGCATAACAAGTATTTATTTACTAAACTTATATACTAACTAGCAACTGTACCCGTTCTACGCCCGGGCGGCGAGCCTTTTTATTGGCACATCTGCTCGTGCATGGAAGCATTAGCTGAAAAGGAAAAACTAAATTGTTTTCACCCAGGGCAAGGGACGTGGAGGCACATTTGCTAAAGCCAGGGCTGGCAAAGTTTATTTACCAAGCTGTCTCTCGCACTCCCCCACACCCCATCTCCTCTCTTACACACACATTCTCTCTCACCAGGCATCTCCCTCCCCTCATATAGGCTCCCTCTCTCTGAAATCCACACTCAAGCATCCCCCCACCCACCCTCTCTTACCTCCCATGCTCTCTCTCACACTCTTCCCACCCCTCTCTTACCAACCATGCTCTCTGTCACCCCCTCTCTCACACACACATTCTCTCTCACCGGCAAACACCCCCCCCCCCCCCATGCTCTCTCTCACACCTTCCTGCTCTCTCTCACCCTCCCCTCCCGGACACACATTCTCTCTCACCGCGGGACCCACACTGTTTGTGACAAAGATGAAGGCCCGGCGTGCCATTCACAGCACACGGGGGCCTTCCATTTTCGCCGAGCAGAAAATAACAGCGGATACCCCGGCATGCCGCGAACGGAGCGCGTCCCGCGGCACACGCTCAGTTTGTGGCGAAGATGAAGGCCCGGGTGCACCGATTGCAGCTCACGGGGGCCTTCCCTTTTCGCCATGAACGGCATGCCGGGCCTTCATCTTCGCCGCGAACGAAGCATGTGCCATGGGACACGTTCCTTTCACGGCATGCCAGGGTCTCCTCTGCTATTTTCTGCCTGTCCCGCGATGGCCGCTGTCCTTTCGGTTTTGAATAGTCTTCCGGCAAGGGAGGAAATCGGCGAGGTGAGGGAGGAAATTGGCGAGAAGGAGGAATTCTGCGCAAAATCTGCATTCCACAGTAACGCTGAATTCCCCCACTGTACGGCATGTTTCAGCTTCCAAGGCGGACAGGGAGCCGCTTGCGCCCTCTATCGGCGGGCTGGGGAACATGCGCGAGCACTGACGGACACACTACCAAGCCCGATATATTATGGATTTTCTTGGGACTGTCCAAAGTGGTTTCTCAGTAAAGTAATTACATATCATGTTTTCTACATCAAAGTATTATTAAATAGATTTTGTATCACATACAATATGCGAGGTCAACCTAGAACTCAACCCAACCTCATGGAAGCTAGAGCACAGACTACTGGCACATCAGTCTGGCCACACTACAGACTATTTTCTATCCTTCCAAAATATTCCTCTCTTTCCATTTTTTCTTTTGGCAATCAAAATCTTCATTTATTAAAACTCTGACTGGATTCTTTTACAGAAAATATGTGAAGGAGAAAAACAAACAAAAAAAAAACCCCTGCCCCTCCCTCTCCCTACACACAAAAGTACTGGCCTAGTGGTTACTGTAAGTTCAGCATTCTTACAGAAAAGTGGCCCGCAGCAAAATATTACAAGGTTGTCCCCTGAATTACCGGATGGTGAATGTCAGACCCAATCCTTGGGACGCACCCAGCCAGTCAGGTTTTCAGGATATCTGTGATGAATATCCATTAGACAGATTTGCATACAATGGAGGCAGACTATTTCCTGCACTAGCTAGCTGTGCCCTGAGGACTGGGTTGAAAACCAATGGTATATATATGGCCTTCATCAAGAATCACTTTACTAATTATTCGTTGTACAACAATATGGAACAATCCTTACTAAATAAAGTCTCAAGGGATCACACAACAATTTAATAAAGCTACAATTGCTATTGCAAAAGACTGCACAATCAATAAGATGTACAGAGTTTCCAGCACAATATCCTACTATTCTTTAATTGCCTCTATACTAGATAAACTGCTAGTGGTTCCATTATATAAGGAAACAAATGTTCTGTGCATGCAATGCATAAATAACGAGGCAAAGCCAAAATGTTCATGGACAAGGAAACATTTATTCTCAAATTCAGCTAGACAGACTAAGGTTTATATTATGACATTATTGTAAAATGATATAAAACAAAAAGAACATTGTCAGGGTTTAACTTGGCCTCAGACCACAATTCAGTAAAAGCACAGAGCTTTTCAACTGCAAAGAAGTTGGGAGTATTCAGGGTAGCTGACAGTTTTCTCATCTTTAAGCTACTGACGTTTAGGCAAACCAAAGGCAAGACTGTTTCATTTGTCCTCGGAATAAGTTTTTGTAAATCGTTATAGAAGGACGACCACATATTTCTTCATGTGCAGCCAACCGTCTGATGGCGTTTAACTCTCCTTAGAGGCCTTGCTAAGTTCTTGAAGGGCTCAGGCCCAGGACAGGCCCTGGATCAAGTGGCATCTTTTGTGGGAGGTGCACGCTTCCCCCCCCCCCCCCCCGAAGAGCAGCAGGATCCTGGACCAGTAGGAAGCTTGAGCTCTTGCACCAGTCTGTGTACTCGTCTGTCGGCCCTTTTCATTGCTTGGGCGGCATCTTCTTCAGCAAATTCCAGGAACAAGCAGAGAGCGACGGGCAGCACATTTCTGGCCTACGACTACCCTGGTGCTGGTTCCTTAGGGGTAGATTTTATAAATGTACGAGCGGGCGTAATTTTGTTCGTGCGCCAGGCGCAAACAAAAGTACGCTGGATTTTATAAGGTACGCGCGTAGCCGCGCGTATCTTATAAAATCTGGGGTCAGCGCGCGCAAGGGGGGTGCACATTTGTGCAACCTGCGCGCGTCGAGCCCAGCATGCGCTGCCTGTTCCCTCCGAGGCCGCTCCGAAATCGGAGCGGCTTCAGAGGGAACTTTCCTTCCGCCTCCCCTCACCTTCCCCTCCCCTACCTAACCCACCCCCCTGGCCCTATCTAAACCTCCCCCCTACCTTTGTTGGCAGATTTACGCCTGCGGAAAGCAGTTGTAAATCTGCGCGCGCCAGCGGGCTGCTGGTGCACCATCACCCAACCCAGGGGCTGGTCTGGAGGCCTCGACCATGCCCCCGGGCCGGCGCCACACCCCCGGGCCCGCCCCCGAAACACCGCATCACTTGCGGCCCGCCCCCAGGCCCGCCCCTGACACGCCCCTCCATGCAAGCCCCGGGACTTGCACGCGCCGCTGAGCCTATTCAAAATAGGCTCGGCGTGCGCAGGGGGGGGGGTTTGGGATAGGTTTTCGGGGGGTACGCGAATACCCCTTTGAAAATCTACCCCTTAGTGTGTATGATTATTCATTTTAACGGTGACCAAGCAGGACTCCAACAATTTGGTAGCCAGCAAGATTTTCTAGTTGCCGGCTAAAATAGGGGATAAAAAAAATCTCATTTAAGTTATAGCAGGGGGGGGTCAATTTTGAAAGGGTTTTAGGCTTCTGACTTTTGGAATTCAGCTCTTAAATTCTCCCTTTTTAAAATTTACTAGGACAGAGTCCCTAAATTTAGGGGGCCTACTGTAAACAGCAAAATATGAGTATTGACTCCGCAAGAGAGACGACGACTTCACATTAGGGATGCTGAAATATATGTTCATCAAAAAAGAAGATGAGGAATTTTTGGCCGGTGTAACAATATGTGCCAGGTTACCTGATCTGCCTGTTTACTTAGGGGCTATAACTCTTTCCACAAATAATAAAGTAAGCTGCTCCAGGACAGCAGGTCACCGATGCAAAATCAGCCTATCCAAAGGGCAGTTTATTAGACAGATCAGCTCACAGAAAAGTGCTGACAACGCAGGCAGTGCTGGTCAAGAGATTACAGAACTAAGACCATGACCTGGTCCGGAGTCACCACGCAGCAGGAGCAGTGACTACCCTCCTCCCCATTGGGAGAGGGAGGGGAGCCAGCAGTCTGACATAGAGAAAAGAAGGTGTCCATCCTGCTGCTTGACACTGCATGAGCTTCTTACAAATTCATGCCTTGCCTATTAAAAGCAGCAGGGGAGAGGGCAAGGGGGGAGGGGAGCAACCAGCAGAATTCCATACAGACCAGCAGAAGGCGACACCCGAAGCATCACCCCTGCCTCTCCTGTGGTCAGGCAGAAGAGCTCCTGTGTCCTAGAAGTCTGGACATAAGAGAGTCCTGCCTGCTTCCTGGCTGCTCTTCTCCAGGGCTGAGACAAGTGTCCTTAGCCTGGCAAGCAATAAGGACCAAGAAAGCAAGCTCTCTTCAAGCAAAGACCGTCTCTGAGACATCCAGCCAGAGACGGCTGCAGGGTGAAATGGAAGATAATCTCCTAAGGATGTAGGGGTAGTCAGCTAATTATATTTCTTAATATACCCAAAGCAAGTTAACGTCTCTGATATGTTTATGTTTACTAATGACGCAGAGCTTTACCCAGTATAAACCTGTGCTGTGATGAGGGCGTTAGAGGCATGCATATCTTATTCTAACTGCTAAGCCTGAAATACCTAAAAATAAAGCAGTATGATTCGGAGCCAAACAGGTGTCCTTTCTTAGGCTTTTCAGATCGCCTATAAGGTAAAAAGGGGTAAGTTTCCATAGCATGGCGGCAGTATCCCCAGGAAAGGAAAGGGGAGGGGGAGCAGGCAGTCTCCGCATGGCTACATATACCCTTATATTGCTCAGGGCTTGAATGCAATCTGCTTTGAAGTGCCTGAAAGGTGGAATATAAATCAGATGGATAAAATAAAATAAAATAGGAGCTTAGCACTGATTTTTGGAACTAGGCCTCTAATTACTGTAAATCTAGGCAAATGCATAGTAGACTGCTTAATGTTTAGAATACTAAATTTATGTGAATTTTCATCTAAAAACTTAGGAACATAATTTAAGGGCCTAGATTTAGCTCATTTTTGAATATTGTCCTCAGTTTTAATTACAGTTGTACCTTTAATACTGTAAAGCATTATATATTCCAGCTACCAAAAATCAGAACAGATTATCTACCTTTATTCAAAGATTTCTTTTCCCATCATAAAATTTAGTGATCTTTGCTTTGGTTTCTCTCCCTGATCTTCTTTCCATTTTCCTTTCCTTATTTGTGTCCTCCCCTTTCCATCTCCCTTCCCCTTCTACCTTTCTCTCTCATCTCATTTTGCTCTTCTTCTCCACCTCTTTCTGCTGTCCAAAGCCTCTTCATTTCTCCCGTCTCATCTTTTTATCACACCTTTCCAACCCTTCTCTGTCACCGACTTCCATCACCTTGCTCTTACCCTTCCCTTCCTCATCCTTCTCTTTCACTCTCAGTCACTTGCTTGATTTCCCCACCTCTCCCTGTCTCTAAGCCCTATAATTTCTCTCTCCCGCCTCAGTGAACTACAATTCTACATCTTCCCCTTTCAGTCTCTCCCCACCTTCCCGTTCCCTCCTTCAGTGCTTAACCTAGCCTCAACTCATCCTCCCCAGTACATCCTCCAGCCCCTCTCATCCTCCTCCCAGTGCTTCCCACTAACCTCACATCCTTCCCCATACTCCGCCCATCTCACTCATTCCCCCGCTTGTGCTCCACCCCAGCATCACTCATCCTCCACCAATGCTCCCATTTCTTAGCCTCACACATCCCTCTTCCCCATCCAGCCTCAATCTTCTGGACGTGGCTTGGAGTATCCCTATTGCAGAATTTGGAAAACGTCAAGAAATTGTGGATGTCCTTCAAGGGGCTTTGCTCAGATGGTGATGGTACCCAAGAGGGGAGTGCGATACTTTTTTCATTTATGCCTACCAGGTCCAGTTTTTCTAATGTCAAAGTAGGTGCCCACCTGAGCACCAGTAACCATTAGACAGTGTGGTTTGACACAGCAGCCAAGACAGAGAGAAGAGACACGAAGACCAAAAGTTCTGGATTTCAAAAATTGAGATTTTGGTAACATGGGGATGTACCTTGAGGAGGCGCTAGAAGGTTAGGAGGAAAAGGATGAGGGGTGATGTTGAATGAAAGTAGGACAAATTAAAAGGAACTATAATAAAGGCAACATAAATGAAAGTAAACAAAAATGAGAGGAAAAAGAAACAGATATGGTTTACCAAAGAGGTGGATGAAAAAAAAAAAGGCAAAGAGAGCCACATTCAAAAAGTGCAAAGGAACTCAAAAGGAGGAACACAAGGAAGAATATCTGGTGAAGCTGAAAGAGATGAGGAAAGAAATCTGGAGAGCAAAAGCTCAAGTGGAAGAAAGGACTTTTAAAAAGGCAAAGCAAAGTGACAGAACATTTTTCAGATTTATCAGAGAAAGGACAAAGGCTGATGATTGTATTGTAAGCCTGAAAGCAGACAAGGAGCAATGTGTGGCAAAAGATGAAAAATAGCAGAAATATTAAAAAAAAATGTCAGTTTGACGTTCACTAAAAAGATCATGGAGAAAGACTTTTCCTGGTTGGCAAGAGTACAGATATGTCACATAAATACTACCCAGTTCACAGTGGGTGAAACTAGTAAAACAAAGTGAAAGAGGACCTGGAACCAGATGAGAGACATCCCAGGATACTAAGAGCTCAGAAAGGCATTGGCGGGTCCCATGGACAGACCTAGAGATCCTTGGAGACAGGAATAGTGCCGCAAGATTGGAGAAGAGTGGTTATGATCCCACTTCACAAAACTGATAGCAGGGGGAGGCTAGAAACTACAAGTCAGTTAATCTTACCTCAATCATGGAAAAATGAAAATACCGCTGAAGGAAAGGATAATGAACTATCTACAGTCCGATGGACTGCAAGATCCAAGGCAACGTGGTTGTGTCAAAGGAACCTGCTAGATTTTTATGATTAGGTGACTAGAGAATTAGATTAAGGAAGAGTACTTGATGTGCTTTACTTTGATTTGATTTCAGCAAAGCTTTTGATGCTGTCCTGCACAGGAGGTCCATGAATAAAATGGGACTTCTGGGGAATGGGTCCTAAAGTGTTAGAATGGCTACAAATTGGTTGACTGATAGATGAAAGCATGTAATGGTAAATGAAACCTACTCTGAGACAACTGCGATACGTGGAGTGTCTCAAGGGTCGGTTCTGGGACTTCCTCTGTACAACATCTTTGTGAGTGATACTGTGGAGGAATTAGAAGGAAAGGTTTGTCTTTTTGTAGATGACACTAAGATCTGCAACAGAGTGGACACCTCTGAAGGAGTGGAGAGAATGAAAATCTAGCTAAGAATGCTCTAAGAGTGGTCAAAGGCTTGGCAGCTAGGATTCATGTCAAGATGCGTAGAGTCATACTGTTACATTTACCGGCCCACAGGACAGCTCAGTGAGCCACCAAACTCACCCCAGGCATTACAGGCTTCAATCCATGGCACGGATGCCTCCAATTCAAGAATGCTGTCAAATACGGCACTCAGCACCAGGATACCACCATTTTCTTGTTTCTTCCCCAGGCTGTCATGTATATTCAGAGACTTGGGTCCATGGTGGGAAAGGCCCCCATGGCACCTCTTGATGACATCACTGGTTCTCCCTGTAAAAAGCTGTTCTGAAAGATCCCACAATGCTACAGCAATGGGTTTCCTACCTAGTGCAGTGGGTATTGCTCTTGTGTTCAACTTTTCCCTTGCTCCTGTGCTTCACTTCCTTTGTTCCGGTGTGCCTTTCCGTATCCAGCCTTGCCTTGCCCAGCCTGCCTCGTCCAGCCTTGTCTTGCCCAGTCTGCCTTATCCAACCTGTCTCATCCAGCCTCATCTCCTCATTCCAATCTTGTGTAGTGTCTTTTCATGTGTCTTCATCCACCCCAGCCTGATCTCCTGGTACTGACCTCTCACACTGGACCAGACCACGCTTGCCTGCCACCTGGACCTAACCTCTTGCACTGGACCTGTTTCTGCTTGTCTGACCCTTGTCCTGTTCCCGGTATCTCCAATCTGCTGCATGTCCTAACCCGGCATGCCCTCATACTCTTGCTCTCTCTCTACTGCCCTAGTGACCCACCTAAGTCCTGCTGACTTCTAGAACCAAGGACTCAACCTGCAGGGGAGACGGCTAGTATATGTGATGCTCCAACCTATCTCACTACATGGCATGCTTGCTAGTTGTCAGCGAAATCTTTGTTGGTTCGCCTACAAGGTGGCGTCAACTGTGCTACAGCACCAAGGGCTCACTCCCATGCCACTCATCACACATGCATTTGGGGTGCAATAATCCAAAGGAGTTTTATGTGATGATGGGTGAGAAACTGACGTGCACACACCAGGAGAGAGACTTCGGGGTGATAGTGTCTGATAATCTGAAGGTAGCTAAGTAATATGACAAGAAGGTGGCTGAGGCTAAAGGGATGCTGGGCTGCACAAAGAGAGAAATAACCAGAAGAAGAAAAAAAGTGGTGATAATGCCTCTGTACAGGTTTTGGGTGAGGCCTCACATGGAGTACTGTATTTAAGTTCTAATATCTCAAAAGCATAGGGACAGGATGGAAGCAGTCCAAAAATGACCAAAATAGTGTGAGGTCTGCACCAAAAGACTTATGAGATGAAACTGGGGGATCTAAATATGTAAACCCTGGAGGAGAGGAGAGACAGAGAAGACATGATACAGATTTTTAAATACCTTTAAGGTATAGATGATGCACAAGAATCAAACCTTTTCTGATGGAAAGGAAGCTGCAGAACTATGGCTCATGATTTGAAACTCCAAGAGGTAGACTCAGGACCAATATCAGGAAACATTTCTTCATGGAAAGGGTGATGGATGCATGGAAGGCCCTCCCAGAAGAGGTGGTGAAGACATCAATGGTAATGTAATTCAAAAGGGCATGGGACAAATACAGAGGGATCCCTAAAGGGGATAACCTGCATGGAGTGGCAATTACTACCTTAACAGAAGGCATGGGGGGGGGGGGGGTGTTACCTGCATTGATTAGCAGTTATAACCCTAAACAACTTGATGGGCAGACTGGATGGATCATTTGGGTCTTTATCTGCCATCATTTACTAATGTTACTATTCAAGTAAAAAACATCAGTCATACAAAGTGACATTTTAAAGCTGTTTGTAAGGACTACTAGCCTCAGTCACTGCACAGAATACTTTTATTACTTCCTTAGTCCTATGGAAAAGTCTATACTTGCATTTTTCTTGATTTAAGAATCATCTTTCGCACTGCAGGCTGACAGTCTCCAATGCCCGCTCCTCCCCCCCCCCCCCCACTATATATATATATATATAATATATGTAATAGTGAAAGAGATGCACATAAACACACACACACGCATAAATACATTCTTCACAATGAGAGCTGTGAGAACACTGTCTGGTCTCCAAACCATAGAGTTTCCTTTCCCATCTACTTCAGAAATATAGTCTCATGACCCAAGGGTCACCATCTGCTCAGTTACACTGGCACAATGCCCAGTATGTTCGAGGTAATGCCACCATCCTTTCCTCCAATTGAAAACTCCCGGCAAGGCAAACATCTATTAGAATGTTTGCAAACAATAGAACAACTCCCAGTGGGATTACAGCTGAGAGACCTCCCTCAATCTACAGTAGCTCAGGATGTGAGAATGACCAGGGGCGCATGGAAGACCTCCTCATCAAAGTAGGAACAAATCCTGCTCCAAGCTGTCAAATTTAATCCTACATGGGAACGTAGAAATCTGTGCATTAAACCCAAATGTGCACACTTCCATAATGCACAGAAATGAAACGGAACGTGCCAATTTCTACTACAGCCTGAAAATAATTTTTTACTTTCACTTTTAGGCTTTGAACAACAGTAAATACTTAAAATAGAAGCCTCTTTTGTTTTGGGCATGCATGGGTGAATCTCCTCAGACCTGGCTGAAATTCAGATTCAGACATCCATCTCAAATGTAATTGAATAGCACATTAGATTGGACTTAAATGTGAACTGGATGGTTTTAAAACAAATGAGATTTACTTGGCTTAGTTTTGATTTATACAAGTATTTTCAGATTTTATTCATATAAAAACATTTTAAGGTGTATTCAAAAAGCACTTGTAAGGTTTGCACAAAGCACGAATGTGCAGTACTTGTGACACAGCCAAATCAAAACAAACTGAACCAGGCAGATTCTAGAGAGCCAAGGCAAGCCACATATGGTTTAGATTTAAGCTTCTGAACCTGCAAATTAGTCCATTTTATCCTGGCCTGGCCAGATCAGCTAAGCTCTGTCATTACCCCCTCCCCAGCTTCAGATGGGCTTCACCCATTGCCAGTTTTGCCAGCACCATTCACAGAAGGACATTTGCTTTCTTGTATCACAAAGGGATCTAAAATCCAGCTGACATTCTTGTCAGTCTTGTACTGCAATATAAATCCTGACCTAAATCGCAGCTACCAAATACCCAGTCACCATGAAAGGTATTAGCTATTCGACTGCAAAAATGCTGGTGAACTGTCCGTCCATTCTGAAAAAGAATTCTTCCAATCTGTTATTCCGTCAGAGGTCCTCTAAAAATAGAACCCATTGTTTTAAATATTTCAAATCTGAACAGACTCCGGGCTTCAATTATTAAGAATATTCGATGGGTATCAAGATTCTCTGGGGGTGGGGGTGTTTTGACCCATCAGTTTACTCCTGAGCCTTTTGGATCTTCCAACTCAAATCAGAACCAGGACTAGGCTCTGGAGCTGTGAGCCTTCATCATTGCAAAAAAAAAAAAAAAAATGTTCTGGAACGCTGTAACCATGGGCCTAAATCCAACCACTAGGTGTCACCATTGCACAATGACTATGCATCCCTATGCAGCATCCTCAGCCCCGGCTGACCCAGGGAGCAGAAGAGCTCAAGCGCAGGAATTGAACCCATGTCACTCTGTACAGCACTGCCACTGAGTCAACAGATCAGCCTTAAGGTGCTCGATTTCTCATCTAAGTCCCTAGCAGTCATCAAAATGATCAGATCTTGTCCAAGAGATGTTGGGGGCAGAACAGCAGAGATACATGTAGGAGAAGACTGAACTATGTGGGAAAGTTTGTAAGCTTAATGTCCATCTCTAACCGATAAAGCAAGATGCCTTTCATGAATACTACAATTCATCAATAGAATAAAAATAATTACACATTTCTATGGAAAGTCTTTCAAACGGTAAAAAGGGACACCTTGGAAGCTCGTCCTGGTCTGGCATGAGCCTGTTTTCCTAGGCTGGGGTTATGAATCACAGTGCAAAATATGTTTTGGCAGAAACAATTTGGTTCGTTTGGGGAAAACAAATCTGAGAAACATTTACAGTCAACCGAGACATTAAGCACAAGATGTTGTATGTTACAAAAAGCACCTGATGAGGCATCAGATGAAGCAGCACTCTTGTCCTCAAAAGCTTATGCCTCAATAAATCTGTTAGATTAAAAAAATGCCAGCTGCCTCCGTCACTGATGCAGCAAGAATCGGAGGTGTTCTTATACAGATCATCTGTGATGAGGGGACGTCGGATGCTTTTGTACAACAGACAATACTACATTTTATAAATCCATCTTACCTACTCTCTGTGGTGTAGAAATACTTTCAAGAGCCAGACATATTCTCTCATCTGTTTAAGCAGCATTTCAGTGCAGCCAAGTTAACAGCCAACTAGACTAAGATGCTTCCAAACAGCTCCAAAAAGCTATTTAAAAAGTTATTTTCAGGGTCAGCCCCAGGGCTCAAGCCCTAGTGTTTATCGGCTGAAACTGGTGGATCAGCGGAACAGAACTTGTGGAAGTAAATAAATATCAGGGTTGGTATGGGGCACATTTAAAACTAATCGGAGAAAGTTCTTTTTTACTCAACGCACAATTAAACTCTGGAATTTGTTGCCAGCGAATGTGGTTCGTGCAGTTAGTATAGCTGCGTTTAAAAAAGGATTGGATAAGTTCTTGGAGAAGAAGTCCATTACCTGCTATTAAGTTCACTTAGAGAATAGCCACTGCCATTAGCAATGGTTACATGGAATAGACTTAGTTTTGGGGTACTTGCCAGGTTCTTATGGCCTGGATTGGCCACTGTTGGAAACAGGATGCTGGGCTTGATGGACCCTTGGTCTGACCCAGTATGGCATTTTCTTATGTTCTTATGGTAGGGCCTGGACATACTGCAGAAGTAGTGCACTCAGGCCAGAAAAAAAAGGACAGAAGATGTTTTTTTGCTATACGGTGGTCCCTGCTGGTCAACAAGTGGTATTGAGGGTGCACGATAGAAAAGATGCCTTTCCAGTCCTTGGGCCTGAAGGGTCTCCTAAGCTGCCCAAGCATTTCTTCTGGGGTAGTGGTGGGGGAGGTGGGATGGCGAGTGCCAGAGACCACTAGAGAAAAAAGGAAGAAAGATTATAAAAAGGAGAATATTTGTCATAAAAATCCCTAGACAGGTTCCAACAGAGCACTGGTTCCCCATTGCTTCCATAACCTCAGTGAGCTACAGTGCACAAAAGACACCAACTAAGACATTTGCAAAAGCAATTCAACAAACCCAGAAATATTTCAAAAGGTTTATCAAATTGGTTTGGCAAAACTCTTTTAAAGAAAACATCTGAGTGGATATCTGCGGCAGACCCTGTGAAAATCCGATGTGCATATCCCGCAGGAAAGATACCGTATGCTTTGCGAATCGCTGAATCTGCAGATTTCCCCCAAGAATTGAGAGAGAAATTTCAAAAGGATTTTCCCAGCGGATCCTAGACAAATTCTCATTTGCCTTCAAACTCAAACCAGGCTGAAATCCTCTGCTTCCAAGTTCAAAACGAGAGCAGCTCATGCATCCCTACAATGCACCTACAGTAGCTTCTTACCGAGTCGAGCAAGGGGAGAAGCGATAGCCACGTTCGCAAATGCTTCCGAGACAAGTCTTAAATTATAGGGAAAATAACTGGAATTTAAGGTGGCATGGAGTGAAGGAGTAGCCTCATGGTTAAAGCAGTGAGCTGAAAACCAGGGAAGCAAACAGACTGTAAAGCCTTCTGGAGCAGGTAATCACTGTACAAAACTGTACTTGAATTTGTAAACTCTCTGAACTCAGGTTTGGAAAGGAGAAGAGTGACATCTAAATACCATGTTTAAGAAGGCTGGGAAGTCAGAGATCCTATGCACCAGGAATGAACTGAGGCAGACCGTATGGGCCTTATGGTCCATATCTGCTCTCATTTTCTGTGTTTCGTTACCGTCACTGCTGTTGGTCTCGCGCAGAGCAGTGCTTTAAATACAACACTCAACAAGCTTACTGAAAAAAATGTCTTCTGGTTGAAAAGCCACTAATTAGTGGATAAATGAACCCTGTTTGAGTAATTAGAGGCCAATTCAAATGTAAAATATATGGATTGCTGTTAACACGCAGCTTGAGCAATTACCCTTGAGGCTGATTCAAATGCAAAGTGTACATTAGTGGTGATTATTGCCTAGTGTTTGGCAACAGCTACTCTATCTTTCCACCAGCCAGGCACGTTATTTTATCCCTAAATTCATTTCTGTGTTCATAGAACAGGATTTTAATCTAAAGGGTATACAGATGTCCTAAAGCCAGGAGAAAGTATTTGGAAAATAATTCATTAGGTGTGCCTCTGTGGCCTACATAGAAAGGTTTTTGAATTAAATGTTATTGGTCCCCGACTGTTAAGAATACAGGCTTACTCCAATGGCATTTTTCCATAGCTGCTTTGAATAAAAGATGTTTTTATTTCGCAATCAAGTGTGGTTATAGCAAAACCACAAGCCAAGGATAATATGCATTTGCAGTCTGGCCGCTAAACAGCGGATGACTGCTCACTAAGCACGGGTTTTGAAATGCCAGTTGTAAAACTAGACCGTGAAGAGCTATGCAGAGAATTGTTTCATTTTTCCCAATGCAGGGTGAGGAAGCTGAAAATTGCCTCTAAGTCATAAAAAGGAGGAACATTTTCAGCTGCTCATGAGTACCTTTGCACTCACGAATCCTGTAGCTAATTTTCAAACAGAAGAGAAGTGTGCTGTTTTCCCTTTGAAAATAACATATAAATACATAGGGTTAAAAAGTGCCTGTGAACTTCGATTGCAGGTGGCAAAATCTTGCGCTTACATTTGCAAATCCAAGTAGACCTGCACTGATCCCTCTCCCAACCTAAACAAACATTCTATGATTCCTTTTAGCCTCTGAGGGGGACAACTTTTGCCCAGTGGAATCTTCCTGGGTAACTCCTTAGGTACTTGGTTAAGTCCTTTTGAAAGCCATCCTGTTAGGAATGACATTTTCAACCACTTACGTGCATAAAAACACTTGTGTACGTGTGCGTGAAAGGATGCATGGAACCCGATTTCACGCAATACTTTTACAAGCACAAAATAAGTGGCGTGCTTCGGGGAGAGGGGCAGGATTGGGATTTCCGCCATACTTTTGATTTTAAAGAGTGTGCCCTGCAAATTAACGCACACACGTTACACGGTTGCAAAAAGCAGCTGTAATTCTGTGCACGAGTTTCTGCATAATTTTCCAAGCGACCTTAACACACAGAACTTCACTTTGAAAACTGCTGTAACTTATGCATGTGGCTGCCACAAAATATCAGTCATGTTACCAAATTACCCTGCCTACGTAATCTGTCCCATGTAATACCAGGGTCTAGCTAGCTAATAAGATTAAAACACAATACACAACTACCAAAAGAGGTTTTTTAGAAAGTAATTTTGTTCATGGTTAGTAGAGCTGGCCAAATTTTAAAGAGCCATTGGAAAAAGTGGATACAATTTATACATATATGTGTGGCTCAAATACATTTCTGTGGTTAAAAGCCTTGGAAGAGATGAAACAGTAAATATGCCAAAAGCAAAGTTTGTAAACCTCCCAAAGAATAAAGTCAAAACACCATGAAAATCATAAACTGCTTTGGATCAAAGCACTTCTATAGGCGCATTCGTTTTCATGGGAGAAATTTGGAGAAATTCATCCTCTGTGGTTTCAAAACCAAATTTGTTCATCCTGGATTGTTAGAACAAATCGTATCTTTCATGCTGTACTCATCCTTCCCCCATCAACACGCTCTGGTCTGTTTCGTAATCCTACGCTCAATATTCCGAGGAGGGCTCCACACCTTGTCATCTACCTCTCTGATTTCTTAAGATACACGTTGGCATTCTGCCTCCCAGCTGAGGGAATCGGTGCTCTTAGAAACCTTTCAAGCCTGAATAACCTTGGAGTTTAACGAAATAAATGGTTTGGGATGAATTGGAAACATGCATCAGGTGCAAAAAGTGACAGAAGAAGATACAGAACCATGAAAAGGCAAGTTGGCAATGTGGATTAAGGAAAACAGATGGCACTGCTGTAGAGCTATGGTTCTACGAGTCACTCTATATCGTTCAGATGCAACAGGACCTGGCCCGAAGCTCCAAGACCAACACAGAAAACGATTCAGTAGCTCAACGGACCCTTGTCTTACATGACTGCTTTCTCATTAGCATAGAATGGGTGGTCTTTAATGCGTGCTCTGACGTTATGAGCCCTCATGCAATTTGTAATCCCCCTTTGTGCTCCCTCTCCCTAAACCCAATGTTATTCGCAATATAATGGGGGACGCTGAAATGCATCATAAGGCTTGACAATTCAGGGTACTTTCGCTACTATTTTACTACACTGTGAGGACCGTGCGGCAAACAAAGAGCCAATGTCTCTTAGCGACTCATAAATATTTTATGCATTTTGGGAGCACAACAGCCCACAGGGTTAAAGTTCAGGTTCCCGTTAGGCAAGGCAACATTCTTATTTGTAAGAGAACAAAAAGCCAGAACTGCCCCCTTTTGTTTTATCACAGCAGTGGGAGCAACTGGGCTACTGTGTTGTGTGTTCTGGGTTTCATCTTCATTTGTGACGCAGTGCAGAAATGTATTTAACTGGCAACGGAATGGAAAGTTATAGAATTGAGGACCACTTCATACTATACGGCAAGTGGCCATGTCTTCTAATTTAATGATTACTTATGAGCATTTGCTAAAATGTCTGGTTCTGGAAATAATGTATGTAAAGTCACTCCGGTTTTGTTGAACTCGAAAACAGTCAGACAGGGCCTGATTTGCTGTTCCTTTTCTCCCTGTGTGTGTCTGAAGGTAAAGATTAGTGGACTCAGGCTCTAAACGAGGAGTACTGTAGATTTTCTGAAGCACATTCCTGTAAATGAACCCTGGAACCACTTACCATAGGAGAGCTATATTAATTCGCCATTGCAATAGCCAGAAGCGAGCTTTCTCCCCCCTTTTGACCTGGTAGGTTTTTCTCTTTTGTTTTTTTTTTTTTCTTGCAACTCATTTGGAACCGGAGCTGGAATCCTGGTGCCGCAAGCAGCTATCCAGGGATTTTGTTCCTGTTTTAATAGGCCCTTCCCCTCCTCATTGTAGCAATGGTCCTGAGGCCAGGGCTCTTTCAGGAGCCTTCTATCGTGGATTCTAAAAATCGGGTCACCAAGTGTCTCCCTCAGTGATGACCCTCCACCCCAGGGACTGTGAATGCCACTGCTTCTGCAGCATGCCCAGTCTTCGGGGATGCAGAAGGTTCAAATCTGGGAATTGTACTGGAGACCCTCCACATACCAGTACGTAGCAGCGTCACAGAGCCGCCAGAGCCAGCCCTGAATTTGGCTTTTCATGTTATTGCAGCCATGAAATTCTATGCAATGACAATACTGCAGTTTCATATATGGAGCTGCATTCCTGCTGAGACATCAGAAACCCAGTTGCCATCATTGTAATACTACTGGAGTCAATTACAAGTACCATGTAAAAAAAAAAAAAAATGTTGGCTAAAAAAAAATAAAAAAGTGGTCTGATTTTTTTTTTTTTTTTTTTTTTTAAAGAAGTTTCCAAAAGCACAACCCCCTATTGGTGAGTGATTACAGCAGGAGCCATTTACAGTAATGCTAAAATAAAATACACAGTCATCCTTTCAATGTCTCTATTCTGTAAAATTTGGACAAAAGCAAAAAATGAGGCACAAAATTAAAACCTCCAACTGGGCAGAACTGAACTCAAACGAGATACACACACACACACAAATATATATATATCTATATCTATATATATATATAGATATATATATATCTATATATATATATACACATACATATACATTTATTTATTTTTTGCAGCTATGGAAAAGGCTGCATGTTATCTCCAGATGGCTTGTCATGTTCACAATTTAAGAAATCAGTAACGTTAAAGCTATAGCAATCTGAAAAGCAAATAATCTTCTGCAGCAGGCATCCCACAAGTCACATTGAAGAAAGTCAAGTTCCTGTGGAATTCCTGAAACTCTTCCAATCAGTAATGTTTGATCATCTCAGACAGAGCAAATAATGATCCAGTGGTTCTGCAGTATTTGTGTACTATGCTCATATTTTCATGGTCCCTCTATTAATTTATTTAGATATTTTACATACCGTCATTCAATATAGGTCACAGCAGTTTACATAGTGTCATTCATAGTTATAACTCAACAAACAAGGCTCTAGTTTTACAGGGGCATGTTTCCCAAATCATATTCAGATGTGCATCAGGACTTTAGCAACTGGAAATAAATAGACTTGAGTTGACCAGACTGACCAATTTAGTCTTTTCTAATGCATAAAGTCAGGTGCAAGAATTGAACCAGATGCTTGGAGTCTATTTTAAGGGTAAAAGCTCATAAACAGGAAGGAAATGTCCATAAATAGTTATTATCTAAAGAACACAAGAGCATATACTGCACTCAGCAATAATTATTTAAAACACAACAAAAGTGCAGAAAATGTTTCATAGTCCATCTAATTTCCAAATGAGTTTTTTCTTTTTCTTTTTCATCCAAACGGCAACTCCACTGTTTCAACAATTTTACTTTCAAAGGGTCCCCCGACACGGACCCGTGTTTCGCTGAGGCTGCGTCAGGAGGGACATTGAACTTAGAGTAAATCTGAAAATAAACATATCGAACATGGACTACGGAAAGTTGGGCTCACGAACTGACATACAGTAAATTAGACAAGTTATTTCTTAAGAAGAGACATACCGTAACACTTGGTGATAACACTTGACAAGGAGTGCATAGAGATATGGTATACTAGGGGTTTTAAACAAAACATCTGAGAAAAGGTACGAAACAGCTGAACCAATCAGATAGCAGAGACAGAGATCCAATCAAAATGCAAGTATTGTAGAGCCAATCAGAATTAGGTAAAAAGACTCCATTCTAATTCTTTGTTTAAACCATTAGGAGTCACTGTGTCCAGAGTATATATCCACCTCTGTTCTTTACGATTGAGGTACTCAGAGTAATTTTCCCCCCAAGTCAGGCGAGTCACTATTTCCAAAACAAAGAAAAAGAGATCAGATAAAGTATGTGAAAATTGTACCCAGTGCTCAACTAGAGGAGCATTTTCATGACAGTTTCTGATGTTTGATCGATGCTCTACAATTCTAGTTTTTATCATTCTAGATGTTTTTCCCACATAAAACTTGGGACACGGACATCGAATTACATAAACAACACCTTGCAAATTGCAGTCAGAGGGCCCCTGCAAAGTATACATTCTCTTTTGCGTTGGGTGTTCGAAGCAAGACATGGTAGCGGTAAAAGGACACATTGAACAGTGTCCACAGGGCTTGTGGTTGCCACTGGTAGAGTGGTCTGAACTTGTTATACTAAACTCTGAATGTGTTAACATGTCCCGCAAAATTATTCCCTCTCCGATAGGTAAATCTTATTGGGCCTGGAAAAACGTTGTGTAGAGAAAGCGAATTCCAATGCATCCGAATGATTTTTGTCACAGACCTCAGAGTTCTGATTGACTCTGTTTTGATTGGCTGTGTCTCTGTCTCTGCTATCTGATTGGTTCAGCTGTTTCGCCTTTTCTCAGATGTTTTGTTTAAAACCCCAGTATACCATATCTCTATGCGCTCCCTGTCAAGTGTTATCACCAAGTATTATGGTACGTCTCTTAATTAATAACTTGCTTAATTTACTGTATGTCGGTTCGTGAGCCCAACTTTACATAGTCATGTTTGATATGTTTATTTTCAGATTTACTCTAAATTCAATGTCCCTCCCAACGCAGCCTCGGCAAAATACGGGTCTGTGTCGGGGGACCCTTTGAAAGTAAAATTGTTGAAACAGTGGAGTTGAAATGTGGATAAAAAAGAAAAAGAAAAAGCTCATTTGGAAATTAGATGGCCTATGAAACATTTTCTGCACGTTGTGTTTTACCTAAACAGTTATTAGCAAGGTAGACTTGGGAAAGCCATCACTTATCCCTGGAGTGAGATATAAGAAACAGATCAGCTATTGGGGGATCTGCCGGACACCTGCAACCTGGACAGGATGCTGGGCCTGAAGGCCCTTGGTCTGGCCCAGCATGGCACTTAGGTTCTTAAGTGTTTCAGATACACAGTATAATATTGAAAGCCTTCCACAATACATGCCGTAACACAGGAAACCATTTCTGGGCTTCTGAAACTTATAATAATCCTGCCTCTACTACTGTCTCAACCACTTGTACTTTGAAAGAGGGCTGTTCTCAAAGGAATTCCATCTATTTATTTTTTTTTTTAAATCTAAACTATATGATCCCAGCACATGATGCTATCATGTTAGAAGACTTTCACGTAAAATTTAACAAGTTTTCTTTGTGTTATATTAAAAAAAAATATATTGATGCTGCAAGTAATCAGACAAGATATTTAACTTATCAGGACTCAAACCTTTTTTTAAATGTTAGTTTCCTCTGGGAGCTTTATAAAGCCCAATCTATTCATGACAATTGTGGCCATTACAGAATCTTGGTCAGCTTCATCACATCTGCTGTGAATATGCTTTTTTTTTTAAATTCCAAAGAGAGACATCAAGCTCCACAATCCTACAAAGTGAACAGCTGGAAATAGAAACCAAGAGCTCCCTAGAGCCAGGATGCCATTTGGATTCAGTCATAAAAAATGTGAAATGTTTATCAGGATCCTTTGCAGCCTGTGCTGCCTTTTATTGATCACACATATGAATTATGCAGAGATAGGATATGAGCTTCTAAGGCCACAGAGGGCCTCTTCCACAGGTTCTATTGGAAGCTATGCGGTTTGGAAAATTCCTGCAAAATTCTCATGTAGGTTCAATAAAAGTTGCTGCAACCTGCAACGAATTCAACTCTCTCAAGAACAAGTGTGGTTATTTGAACGCTGAGCTACGGAATATTCATTAACATATACCTAAGTGATCCCAGACAAATATAAAATATTGCATTTCGCAATAGATTATCAAGACTCATAGTCCATGTCCCTTTTACAACACAGTATACATCAGGTTAATAAAGCAATTCTTTCTCAGCCTCTCTTTTATATTTTGGTACTAGTGAGATTTTTACATCTGCAGAGTACTGAAACCTCCTTCTCTCCTTGCAGTTCTCAATGAAGATTAACCATTGGTCTACAGATTTCGGCTCTTCTTCGTGGCCTTTAAAACATATGACACAACTTTGATGTTTCGCCTGAAAAGAATAGCAGTGTGAAAATACTCCTGATCTTGAAAAGCCAAGGGAGAAAACGCTGACTTGTAAGCTTCAGAAAATGTTCCTGAAATTAGTTATCCAGTTTCTCTTTTAATGCCATGGTAATGCGCTATTGTAGCTGGACACAGAGAACTTTACGATGGTCTAAAACACCAAGGGCTTGATCTACTAAGCTTTTCCCTCAAAAACACAGAATGGGAAAAAAGCTTGGTGACCCTAGAATTCTGAGGAGCCAGGCAGACAAGCCCTTGAAAGATCCCATTGGTTCAGCGTAGGGTGTGCCCTGATTGGTGACAGGTGTTAGTGCAAAAGTAGGAGGGGACAGAGAAAATTAAGAAGCTGACAAAGAGAAAGCAGAATTGTTTAACAAATACTTCTGTTTATTGTTCATGGAGCAAGGGTTTGGAATAGGAGCAAAGAAAACTGTAATATTGGAATGGAAGCGATGTAGACCTCAATCAATTTTCAGAACACTGTGTTCGCATGGAGCTAGCAAAACTAAAAGTAGATAAAGCAATGAGGGCGGATGGGATACATGCAAGGGCATTAAGGGAACTTAGAGAAGCTCTCACAGTTCCAATGTTTGACCCTTTCAAAGCATTGTAGAGTAAGAAGTGATTCCAAAAGACTGGAGACAGGCAGATGTGGTTCCTCTTCATAAAAATGGAAGTAAGGAGTCTGACCATTGTCATAGGATAGTGTAGTTTCCGGAATCTAATGGACTGCAGGATCTGTGGCAGCATGGTTTTACTAGAAGTAAGTCTTGTCAGATGAATCTATCAGTTTGACATGATTCCTCAGGGATGACTTACAAACAAGCTGAGCACCTGAAGTTTGAGTACTAAAGTGACTGGGTAGAAATTCATTGACTGGGGGGTAACAAAGAGTAGTGGTAAATGGAATTCACTCCAAGGAGTGAGGATTACCAATGTTGTGTCAGAGGGATGATTCTGTTCAACATTTTTGTTAGCGATATTGTGTAAGGACTATCAGGAAAGGTTTGCCTTTTGGCAGATGATACCAAAATCTACAACAGAGTAGACATCCCAGAAGGTGTGAAAAGCACAAGGAATGGTCTAGAGAGGAGTGCTCAAACCGGTCCTACAGGCCCCCGCAACCAGATGGGTTTTCAGAATATCCCTAATGAATATGCAGGAGATTTATTTGCATGTACTACCTCCTGTGTATGCAAAATATTTCTCATGCATATTCATTAGGGGTATCTGAAAACCCAACAAGCTAGGGGGAACCATAGGACCGGTTTGAGCACCCCTGGTCTAGAGTCTGGCAGCTAAAGATTTAAATACTGTTGTGTCGTCAAGCTCAGATGTCTTCGCCAGACATGCCTCACCTTTCTCTCAGCTTTCTCCACCAGCCTTGGGAATACGGCGTCCGTGGTATCTCCTTGCAGCACTCTCCAGCTTCCCCAGAGCGGCTCTGGCACGGTGTTCGGCCATCTTGACTCGAGGCCTCCTAGGGCATGCACATGTCCCTACCTTTGTAGCAGTGTTGGCGCAAACCTCGGGGGTGTCACCCTTGAGTGACGTCACTGCTTCCGCATATTTAAGGTTGCCCATTTGCTGACTCTCGCCGAGTTAGCAAGGATCGGTATGCCCCGGTCTGAAGCTACTCTGCCGCTTCTATCCACTGGAAGCTATCTTCACCCTTCAGGGTTCTCTAACTTGGATACCTGCTCCTCGGGGGCCCTCTGATTATTTACAGGTGGCTATCCTCTTACAGGTACTCGCTCCTTGAGGGCCTGTGTGCCTATCCTGGTGCCTGCTCCATTCTTCAACCTGCTGGAAATCCATCTATCAGCTACAGAGCGTGAGTACAACTTCTCCCAGTCTGTCTCTCCTCAGTTCCTCGCTACCTCTGCATCAGGCCCTACATCACCATTGTGAAATGGGTCTCCTCTGCCTAGGACCATGGACTGCTAATACCTATCCTCTCTACTGCTCATTGGGATTCTCTCTTCTCAGCTACAGGAGTGTGTTTAACATCTGCCAGTCTGTCTCTCCTACAGTGCCTTATTGGACATCTGCATTGGGGCCTTACACCACCATTGTGGGACGGGTCTTCCTCACCAAGGATTATAGACTGCTACCAGCTAATCTGCTCTCTACTGCCACCTCTGGTGGTCATCCTAGCTATACAATAAAATAAACTCTCTCTGTGTTTGTGCTATTGAGTCTAGCCCGGTGCATCAATCTCCCTATGGGGCTCCTCCCCGTAGGAGATAACATCATTGTTGCCCCTGAGAATCCACTAAACACCTCGATATCACAACAAATGCTAAAAATACAGGGTCATGCATTTGGGTTGCAAAAACCCAAGTGAGCAGTACAATATGGAGGGTGAAGTTCTTTTGTGCATAAAACAAGATCAGGATCTAGGGGTGATCATATACGATGATCTTAATTTGGCCAAACAGGTAGATAAAGTAACAGCAAAAGCCAGAAGGATGCTTGGGTGCATAGGGAGTGGAATAGCCCCAGGAAAACAGAAGTGACCATGCCTCATTTGAAGTACTGTGCACAATTCTAGAGAATGTGCCTTCATAAGGACATAAAAGGGCAACTATTAAAATAGAAAAATATCTTCAACATAAAGCATATGCAGACAGAGTTAAAGATTTAAACATGCATATCCTGGAGGAAAGGAGTGACAGGGAGATATAATAGATACATTTAAACCTCCAAGGAATAAATGCACAGGAGGGAGGTGGCCCTATTTCAACAGAAGGTGGCTGTAGAACAAGGGGTCATGGATGAAGATGAAAGGGGATAGAAGGTAAATATTTCTTTATAGAAAGGGTGGTGGATACATGGAACAACCTCCCTACGGAGGCGATGGAGGACAGGATCAGAACAGGGGATCTTAGAGAGAGAAAAAGGAACCATAAAGCTGAGTAGAATGAATAGGCCGTATGGTAATATTTCTGAAAATGCTATTGTGCTTGCACGCTAGGAATGTGTATACTCCCATTTTTCGTTTTGCTTGGGTTTTGGATTTCTATGTTTTTGTTTTGTTTTTTTTTTGCAAATTGTGCACGCTATTTCAATAAATGAAACAAAAGCTGTTAAAAGGGAGGGGCAGGGGAGGGATGGGATGGGAGATTGGGCATAGTTGCTCGTTTGTATTTGCTATAAAAATGTAATATACATAACAACTAAAAAAGAAAAAAGCAAATTTGGGGGGGATTTTGTATCATTCCATTTCCGAAACGACAAGAAATAGCATCAATATTTCTTATGTCGTTTAAAATGAATGTACATCTCTATTGCATGCTGCCTTGGATTCTTCCCTAATTTCATTTTATTTGTTTTTGGGCCTGGCAGCTTCCTCCTGCTCCTTTGATCTTCCAGTTCAATTGAAACTCGGGTAGGGATCTGGCAACATGAGCCTTCATTTGCAACTACCAGGGGATTTTCTCCACCCCCCCCCCCCCTCCACCTATTTATCTCTCAACTGGCTTAGTCTAGTCATCACAGAGACCATCCTCAGGAGACAACATACCACGGCTCCTTTCAGAAATCTAAAATCAAGGGTTGAAGTCTTTGTCATATGGGATATTCCTTTTATCACCAAGCAAGACATGCTAGGTAGGTGGTGGTATCTTAAGCTACAGAGATCTTATTTTTGTTTATTTATTTTATTTATTTATTTATTAGAAGCTTTTATATACCGATGAACGTTGGGAACATCTCATCGGTTCACAATGAACAAAAAATGTTCATTACTCAGGATTCCCTTATTACTATAAGGGAATCCTGAGGCCATGGATGTGAGAGTTTGACAGTGAAAACTAGCAATTGGCACTTTAGTCTGATATCTGATTTAATGGTAATACAGGTGAATTTTCAATGGCGTTAAATGCACTTCTGCTGGTAAAACCTATTGACAATTCAATGGCATATATTGTAGCAGTTTTCAAAAGCTTAATTACTAGAGTAAAGGGCACTTACACATAAAAACCCAGTTTTAAGCATGTAAATGCTTTTGAAAATCAGGCCCTTAACAATGCTGACCATTAAGGACTAGAAAGCTAATGATTTAGGGAAAGTTTAACCTACATATTCCTAGTAAACCTTGGGGTAGTTTTCAAGAGATTCTGTCCTTATTAGCTACCTTACAACTTATTGAGCTACCCACTCATAAAGCAAGTAATATCTTTGATCAGATGATTATACCAGATGAGTTGGTCAATTGTTTTATATCGGACATCTTAGTTGCCCCAGTGCTATGGACTTGTATTGTGGAAGGAAAGTAAGACAGGTGAATGCTGCTAGCTCTTTGAACTGTTAAAAGAAAGTCAGGCAAGGTTAGAATATAGTTCTGCTATCGCTCTTGTTGATACTTTTAATTCTGCTGTAACTGCTGCTTTGAATATGCTTGCACCATTACAATTTTTAAAAAGTGATAAGGACTCGTGCATCCTTATCTTGGCTTGATCAGAATTTGATTAGCATAAAGAGCACCATGCATTGAGCAGAACGCAAATGGTGTAAGACTCGTACTGAAGAGAATAGAGGCTTATACCATCTCAGGAGGAATACAGAGATCAGTTTAATGTATCCAAAAATAATTATTTTTCTAAGCAACTAGATGCCTCATTGAATAGGCTTCATGAATTATTTACTATTGTAAAAACATTGCATGCCACCTAACTCTTCTATACCAGGTGAAAAATTATACCATCAGGAGTTTGTACTTTTGTGTCCGAATAAATTTAAGACTCTGCAAGGAACTTCAGGGTAAACCGTGCAGTGTGGTACAGGCCTTTCAGGAGATCCAGGAGACTTTCAGTTATGTTTCATCTAGACACAATTCTGCATAATTTGAAGTGATCAAGAAGTTTGTTGGACCATGCCATTTGGGTCTATTATTGGCTTCTAAAGACTTGTTTTTGCAAGTTAGTTAAATTAGTAAATCTCACTATGGAGGAAGGTTTTCTTCCTATAAGTCTAAAACAAGCTGTTGTCATCCATATTTAAAAAGAGGAAACTCATCTGGTGATCTCTGCAGTAAATATAGATCAGTTTCAAATTTACCAACCATTACTAAAATTTTAGAAAAAGTGCTATTAACTCAGCTTACTGAGTTTTTGGATCCATATTAAGTTTTTGGATCCATATTAAGTCTGCAGAGGGCATAGTATGGAGGTGCTGTTGATTTCTGTAAATGATTTTGTATTTAAACAATTAGACAATGGGTAAGCAGTAATAGCATTATTATTGGATATTACTGTTCCCTTTGACACTGTTTGTCATGTTAGGTTGGTGGTCAAGGTTGCAACAGTTGGGTATAAGGGGATGTGTTCTCCAATGGATTTCCTCTTTTCTGGCTGGAAGAGATCAGCAAGTCATAAAAGTTCAGAACAGATCAGCTTGGTTTCCTATAACATCTGGAGTACCTCAAGGTTCTGTTTTGTCCTCAACTCTATTCAACATTTACTTGAGGCCACTTTGCAACATCTTAGATGATGTGTCCATATTTTATAAAATCTATGTGGATTTCATCCGGTTATTTTTCCCAGTTTAGATGGGGAATTTCATCCACTGTTGAGTGGGGCTTGTGAAAATCATAGATGGAGGAAAATCATTTAGTGCTTAATCCTGGGAAAACCAAAATGTTATGGCTGTCATGTAAACCGCCTCCTTTGTCTTGTCATAGATTAACATTAGAGGGAACTTACTTTCCATTTGCTGATTCTGCTAGGGACTTGGGGTTTCAGCTAGACTGTTTTTTCATGTAAAGCACATATACACGGTACTCTATGGCCAGGGTATTATAAATTATGTTTGTAAAGACATCGTAAATTTATATTGCGAGAAAAGGATTTCAGAACCATAGTGTAAGCGTTTGCCCTTATAACCGAGGACTTTTATTTATTTATTTAACACACTTATATGCCATGCAATCCTATGTCCTAGACAGCTTAGAGGGAAAAATCAATCATAAGAATGACAAATATTGATGACAGTTTGTATACAGCAGGACAACAGGACTATTGTAATCCTATGCTTGTGGCTACCTTCCTGCCAGATTTGAGCTATTCAGATGTTGCAGAATATAGCTGCCCAGTTGGTGACTGGAGGCAAAATGAGAGAGTGCATTATTACCAAGTTTAAACAACTGCATTGGCTTATCAGTTGCTCAAAGAATTAACCGCATCATTCTTCAAAATGCATTATGGCGTTAACGCATGTGAAAAATGCTGTAGTGTACTGTGCGAATGCAAATTTTTGGGGGAGGCGGGATAGGGGAGGAGTTTTGGGCGGGCATTAGTAAAATTAGGGGACATATCACACCGTGCAATAAAGTAATACCAGAAATAAACTATACCTTTTTCCCTGGCATTAAGCTGTGCAGTATGCCCGAAATGGCCATAACGCAATTCACGATAAATGTTTGGACTTGGGAAGGGACAGGGGGAGAGGAGTGTAGAGAGAGCACCTCTGGGGAGGGCCTCTCTGTGTGCACCTATTTATATCTCTATAGGAGGGCCGCCTAATAGGTCGAGGTGAGATGTTAGTGGTGGTTTTGGGTTTAGAGGCCAGTTTAGCATGTACAGTAAGACGTATGAACAGCACAGTACACCTTGGTGATGATTTGACATCATTTGGAGTGAAGAAAGTCTAACAAAGATGAAATTTTGTACTGTGTTCTCTCACCCTAGTATGATGGTACCCCTCCCCTAGCGCAGGATGCTATTTGATGAATCTAGGGGTAAGTTTATTTTTCTGGTCTTTAAAATGGTTAGGAAAGGCTCTTAGCTACCTGCCAGATTTCCTATTGCCATATGTGCCACCTTGCCAACTCCGCTCAGAAGAGGAGCTGTTACTAACAATACCTGGGAGTAAGGAAATATGTCTTCAGGAGATGCATCCTCAAGCTTTTTCTGTCATTGACCCTAACATGTTGAATGCTCTGCCCAAGGAGCTTTGTGCAATTACAGATATCAAAGACTTTCCTAAACGCCTAAAAGCTCTTCTTTTTCAGGAGGCTTATGGCTGAAATTTGTAAATAGCCACCTAATGAGTGCATTTATAGTTCAAAGAATTAGTTTGTGCTCATTTTATTGTATTTGTTTATTTTATGTATTTTATGTTTTATATACTTTAACATTCATAAAATAAAATGCAAATGTTTTATTGTTATCCGCTTAGTGCGATTAATTCGCTATAAACAGGCTACAGATATTTTAAATAAATATGATCCAATAATACAATGTATCTTAAACAACTGCTCCCTCCTAAACAGCTTTTTCTTGTATGCAGCAAGCAAATGAGTACCGATTAACTAGCAGTTTTAACAGAATTACAGTTTCAGTCCATTAGCCATTATCTCTACTTTAAGGATTCCTTGCTGTGATTTACTGTTTGAGAAGCTACTGGAAACAGTAAATCAAATATATACTACACCAAATTGAAAGCACATTAAAACAGCCAGAGATATTTTTTAAAAATCCAAAAATATTTAGATAAGCTTAAAGCCCAGTTCTCGTGTGGGATACGGGAGGCAAGTGGATGGGGATGGGAGGGAATGTTTAAAAGGCTGGATGAAGAAAGAAGGATGCTAAGTGATGGTGGATGAGGAGCTAGCTTGTAGCATCTGTGGGCTATCCCTTTTGCTTTGGATAACTGGCCACATTGAGCCAGTCAGCGCAGCTCAATGAATAGGGGGAGATGAGTTACTGAGTCTATTGCATGATTTTAATACACAACTTTCTTCAGTTTGAACATAGTCACAATCTATAATTTCACAGCAAACAAGGTGGAGAAGATGAGTGGTATACAAGCTGGAAACAAATCATGTGTCAACAGTATAGCGCTAAAGGTTTTGGGATCCTTGTAGAAACGATCAAATCAAAAATTCAATCAATGAAGACGACGACAAGCATTTCCAATTTTTATTCAAAAGTGCAGTAAATTTTGGTCCCCCCGATACAGACGTTTCGCCAGTTGGGCTGCGTTGGGAGGGACAGAAGCCCAAAACTAAACTGTCAACAGATAAAAGGGAGGGTGTCAACAAGCAAGGATCCATAATGAAACAACAAAAAATGATAGAAATGGCTACATGAAGCAAATTGTATATAACAAAATATATGAAACAATAAATATTGAGCAGGAGTAAGTATGAAACGATAATATATCATAACAATTCAGAGAACAATGTAACAAGAAAAATATAACAAATACTGAACAGGAGTATGGAGCAACAATATAACAAAAACTAGATTAACAGAAAGACGTAACAAGAAAAATGTAATAGGAGGAAGAATATCAAAATGTGAACACAGAGAAAAGGGGGGAAGGGAACAAAGAAAAAGCAGGGGAAAAACAAAAAAAACCCAAGTAGCATGGCATTGACTAATGTGTATGGTGTGAGGAAATACCTAGTTTCACTGCGTCAGGAAAGGTTTTCAATCAAGATGGCTCCAAACACTATCGAAGAAAGGGGTGATGGTGAATGAGCGGTAGGAGAATATAGCGGGTAACCAAAGACACAAAACCGTGGGTATAATAAAAAGTACATACCACGTGAAGGAAATGCAAGCAAGGCAAAAACGTCCAAAACGGCCCTTGCAGTAGCGTCTCTGATAGCCAATTGAAAAGATAAAGCAAAATGGGAAACTAAATCTAAAAAAAGGGGGATACATACCATGAAAAGAATAATGTAACTTTTATAAATTTTTATTGATAGCGACAGGAGTCGGGACAGGGAATTTTATAAATAGACAAGAAACAACGGCGCCGCGGTATCAACCTGTTTCACCCGGGGCACCCTACAGAAAAGCAGAAACAAAAAAGTCATAGCACGGAACGAAATAGCACGAAAGGCACAAATAAATCAGGTTCTAGAGAGACCAGGGGGAAAAAAAACCCCCACAGATGACATGACCTACTGTCAAGACAAATCTAAGCAGTGTAAGCAAGAGGCGGCCAGAGTAGCAACGCTGCGCTAAATAAAGCTTCAATGGGGATGGTGCTAGCGTCGAACGTGCGCGAAAGCAGCGCAGAAAGGAAACACTGAGAAGTACTCCAGGGGAACTATAAAGAGTAAAAACAAAACAACCTAACCGAAAGGCTAGCAAACCAAAAACAAGCAGGAATAAAAATAAATAAAAAAAATAAAATAAAAATAAAATTAAAAATAGGAAGGAAAAATAAAAAAAGGAATAAAAATCTATAATTTAATATGGGTTTTCTCCTACATTACACTGACAGCCTGATCATTTATGTGCATGCAGTGGTTTCTTGCATGCATTAATAGTGCACTTAAGAGGATCAACTGCTTAATGTCATTGCAAGTTACATATATGTCACTTTGTTAGAGAAAAGAAACAGTGACAAACGTGGTTTAATTTGACTGCTTGAGATTTATTTGAACAGTTTCCTTTTATTTACTTTGCAGTTTAATTTGTGTATAAAATGTATTCTTTCCACAGATTTATTTTCCAGCAGGTGTTCCTTCATGCTACTATGCATACTTCATAAAAAGTTAACAGATGTTATTTGATATTGTGCTTAAGAAGGCTACTCATCTATCATCAACTCTAATGCTCAGGCAAGACCTCCATAAACGTCTTTCTAGAATCCTTCTATCTTATGCTTTGGGACCTAAACCTCTAAGGATAAACAGGAGGTTTACTCTTTAACCCAAAATCTCATAAATTGTTAACAGTTCTGACATTGCTAGTCTGTTCCTAGTTTCTTTCTGGCCTTTCAAAGCTACTAAAGATTGACCATTCTGGCTAGCAGCTTGAACTATTCTTCTGCAGAATTAAACTAGCCCTGTTGAGGGCATTTTCATTGGCAAAATGGATTTCTTTAAGAATACCACAATTTTCTGCTTTCTTCTCAAGTTTTCACATGCAGGTGCTTGCAGGTCACATAATAGGTCTCGTCAGTTCTAACATGTTCTCTTCAAAATGGCAATTCAATCCAGATGCTCACTGACAAAAGGTTTTACAGGTGATGACAAGACTCCACTCACACCACATATGACTTTAGTTACCATGCATTTCTGAAAATTATGCACGCTTTCTGCCTTGTAGCGAATGTCATCCAAGCACGCTGCTGGAAGGTAGGAAAGAAAGCACATGTACAAAAGTCTGTGCATGTAAACTGATCAGCAGTTGGGAAGCATAAACATGCATGTGGTTGGCTTGAACAGAGCTAGCAGTGTGTATTCCAAGGACCTCCAACTAAGATGTACACTGACGCAAAGAGCAATCCTGAACACTCTTTCTCCAAGTCACATCTTTGTCTCAAAAGCCAAAATTATTAAAAAAAAAAATAAAAGCAATACCACTGTCTTACAAGCTGATTCAATAAAGTCCGCGGGAGAGCACTTTGTTTAAATTAGGACCTGCACTAATAAGGAGGCGCTAGGGACACTAGCCCATCCCTAGCGCCTCCTTATTGGCGGAAGCGGTGGCTGTCAGCGGGTCAACTGATGCTTAATTTTACTGGCATCGGTTGTCGAACCCCGCTGACAGCCACGGGTTCGGAAAACGGATGCTGGCAAAGTTGAGCATCCGTTTTCCAACCCGCGGGCAGATTTTTTATTTTTGGGGCCTCCAACTTAATATCGCTATGATATTAAGTCAGAGGGTGTACAGAAAAGCAGTTTTTTCTGTGCATTTGCCCGGTGCCGTCTGAAATTAACGCCTGAGGCAGGCGTTAATTTCTGAGTGTAAAATGTGCAGCTTGGCCGCACATTTTGCTTTCTGTATTTTGGTGACTAACTAATAGGCTCATCAACATGTATTTGCATGTGATGAGCGCTATTAATTTCAGGGAGGGGGGGGGGGGGGTTGGCCGCACGTTTTTCACGCGTTATTACTCCTTACAGTATAAGGGGTAATAATAGTACATCAAAAACGTGCAGCCAAATGGGGGCTAAACAGTGTGCTCGGCCGAGCGCACCATTCTGTATTGGCCTATTAGATAATTAATTAGTCTAATAAAACTAAGATCGTCAACCCACCCTCTTTAGGCAGAAGAGAGCTTTTCTGGCCCAAACTGTGCCACCCTACCCAAACTCTCTCTTCCTGCAGTGCCTTTCAGTGGGATATTAACACAGCCCTCACCTTCTTTTACCAAATCTCCCTTTTCAGAGCCTTCACGCGTTGGCCTGGATGCAGAGTTGGCCCACACATTACTGGCACAAAGGGATGCCATCGTCAAAGCTTTGCTGCAACAAGCAAAAAGGTAATATAATATATATGGGCAAGCAGAACACAGTGGATACTCCGTGATTGTTTTAAGTAAATCCTGGATGAACCCACAGGCACACACTATCAAGTACTTGTTTTTCACAGCCTGGAGCAAATGCCTTCACAAAGCAGCACACTAGCTTAGCTGGAAGAACATTTTATTGGCATTTTCTTCCTCGTCTTTCAGCGTCCTAAAGAATGTGGTTGACTAGACAGAGAAGGCCAACCCATTAAAACTTCCTGAAAAACCAAATCAGGAGCAATAGAAAAAGTACCGCAAGGGAAAGTTGAAAAAGAAATGAAACAAAACATCTAAAGAGCAAACATATAAAGCAAACATATAAAGAGCAAGGACTATCACTCTTACCCTTTGCATCATGGTCTACCAAGAACACCTAGAGCAAAATTAATTTGTTTTACTCTCTGAAACTAGACAAGCTCTTTAAAAAGCAGCCTTACGGGGCAAACTCATCTCTGTGGCAAAAGAGTGAGAAGGACTTAAATAAAGGCGCCAAGCCTAACGAGTCTGGGGATAGCTGGATGCCCGACAGAAGCGAGCGTCAGCTCCACCTCAAACCTTTTTAAAATCTACACCAGCAACAATGAAAGTTTATGAGCCATTCATAAGAGGGACGGGCTCTTATGAAAGACTGTGGATTGTGAAACTATTCATCCACCACTACTGTGAATATTCTCAGCCTGCTGCTACTTTGGAGGCTAAGGAGCCACAATGATTCCCTTCCCCCTCGTCCCTCCGCATCCTCCTTACCATCTCTTTCAGTCTGCTGCAAAACAGCACAGTTTCATTTTTACTTTGTTATATATATATATATATATATATAAAAGCTGTACTTTTGCTATATTTTTAATACCAGTTCCTGCATGAACTGTTTGCCGTTATGATGTGTTTGTATTGGAAAATCTGAGCATGGCTCTTTAAGAGGCACTGTTGTATACCTGGTGCAAGAGAGGCGTTTAAGTGACATGCACATAATAGATTCTATGTCATAGATATGACTGCATGAAGTAGCGCTGCCTAGTAGTCTTAACAGTAGTTAGGAAGGGTGACCCTTGCAAGCTAATGTAACTGAGTGTCCTGTATGCATTTTTGGACATCTATACACTTCTAGGAATAGGAATATAGAGTTCTAGGCATGTGTCCTGTATGAGAAGATGAGGCACAAATATGGAGAAAGTGCTTGTAACTATGTCTAAAGTGTGAACAGTACACTAGATGTATGAGTTGTGGCTGAATATTGCGTGAGAGAAAGTAAAGATGAGAATGCAAACAAAACTAGATTTACTATATCATTTTTTGCAGATGAGATTCTAGCCATAAAAAAAAAAGCAGCATATGCTTTTCCCAGGGATGTTTAGCCAGTGTTTAAAAACAGGGAAACGTTTTAATTCCTCTGTTGGTGGCTAGACAAATGTCTATTTTTAAAGGTAGTGATTACTAATCAGCTGGGTAAATATTAAGGATCAGTTCCTGGTAGAGGTTAAGGATCCCATCCATACAGACACAGGGTCACACTTCTATCTACTATAGATTACAAAATAATTTTAAAAAAATCAAACCCCAAACATTTAACAGCGGCTCCCATCTTATGGTGTCATGTGTTATGTCATAGGTGAGAACGCATTTTTTCATTTGACAGTAAGTGCCAAATTGCCTGGCTAGACAATTTCAGCACCCTTTTTTTTTCCCCCTAAAAAAAAATAAAAAAAAAAAGATCTCCCGATACAGTAAGCTAATGCAGGGGTTAAAATAAAAGCACAATAATCCAAAAATTTGCACAGAAAGACATGCTTAGCGCACACAAAGCTTGATGTACAGAAAATGTGTCAGGTGCATAAAACACTTTCTGTGCACGAAGCATGTTCCCTGCACGTGAACACGATTTATGTGAAGCACCTCTGACCAGGAGTTAAATTTCAAGCATTAAGAAAACAAGTTAAGCCGGTGTACCTCTCAGCACTGGGGACTAATAACCAAGGCCGTGATTAGCATAGGATTTGCATGGAGGAGTACTTCTTCGTGAGCACGCTTTTACTCATGTTTGCACACTTAGTAAATCAAGAGTAATGTTGTCCACACAAATATGTGTGCACAACTGTGCATTAACATGTGCACAGCGGGGGGCCTTTGTAAATAAAGCAAGGAGCTGGTGTCCTCTACAGCACAGATTTATAATGGGTATAAGGAGAGCACTTGGCTGTCTGCACAACATCCTGGAAAGGCAACAGCAGCAATCTTTGCTCAGGTTACCCTATCTTGTGCATGTCCCCAGGCATTGTGCAACCACTGATGACATCATGTTAATTCATCTCAGCAATGTTCCAGCCTGGGGGGGTCAAGGACCTGTGAGTCAGTGGCTGCCGCAGCTGAATGATGTCACCTTGGCACCTCTGCTTTAGCAATGAAACCTCCTGCCCTGTTCTGTCTCGTCTGAGGAGACAATGAATTACAGACCAGAGTGTCTGGGATAACAAATCCACCCCCCCCCCCCTCTCATCCTCAGCACAGGGAGGCAGGAAGTGAGGGCATTACTTTGACACCTCTGAAATGTGGTCAGAAGTGAAAAGCAGATCAGACTGCAAAGCTGAAGTAGTTCAAACGTAAACACATGGTGTATGGGGGAACTAAGAAAAACAGCAACAAATAAAAACAGAAGGGATTTTAGCTAGCACAGAACTAACTGCCATTAAACAGAGGCCCATCTAACAGGTATTGCTGGTCAGGTACATCTGATTCCACCTTGAAGCCATATTGAGGGCAATTTTCAGCAGCCTGCGTACAGTTAAATTCTGACGCGATAAGGTACTCGCAGACTTTAGCCCCAGTATTCAAAGTAGACAAATGCGCACAGATCCACTTTGACAATTCACAGATGTCCCGTCCCCCCGTCCCCCCCCGGTACCCGGGCGAACATGAGAGCAGGGAGCTATACCTGCTGTAACTTTCTGCGGGCACTTTTACGCGCATGGTTTCCAAAATCTAAAGCACGCGGGCAAATACCTTACCCACCCCATCATCGCCCCCAGAATGCCCATCGTGAGCGCGGGGAAAGTACGCATGCAATCAAGTTATGCACGATCCTTTCCCTGCACAGCCCCTCCCCCCCCCCAAATGACTTTTCAGAAGCCGATTTCCACACGTAAATTGGGCTGAAGGCACCTAAACCTTTTTAGAAAAGGACACCCTTTATGAATAATTTTATTGGCCAATTGTAATGAAAAGGGGTAAGGGTAGGGATATCCAAGTCATCAAACCTGCAAAACATTCCATTGGTTTGCAGAATCGATCAAACTTTTATTTATTTATTTTAAGGAAATACGTATATAAAACAATTTCTGCTTTGCATTTGGGT